>NW_026016877.1:0-12500 GCF_020379485.1 Brassica napus | reverse complement strand
ACCTAATTGAGTCGCAGCTCGAAATAACAAAAACGGAAAGTTGCCTAAATCGCTCTAAGTGCTAAGTTTGCTCTGAAAAAGTCTCTCCTCTGCTCCTCGCCTAGGACTCCTTATATACTAGCTCCAAGGTCGGTTTACGCTTTTACTCTTCTGCCCTTAAGCCGTCATAGCATAAAAATGGAGATATTCCATTTTTCCCGATCTTCACAATTATCTTCAAAACTTCCGTATTTATCCGCGGAACTTGACATTTATCCTTCCTCGCGGGCCAAGCGCGAACCACGCTGTGGTTCACGGGCTTTTGGTTAGGAAAGATCGTAGGATGGGCCTCGAGTCGTGTTTTAGGTCCCTTTGGGCCGTCTTCCGACTCGACACGTTACTACGAGTTTTCCGCGGTTTCTAATCCGCGAAGTTTGATCGATGAATTAGAATAGCGGGAATCATAGACTGAGCTTGCTACGGTCTTCGGGAGATAGCATTCGAAGGTTTGACGAGAATGCAAGGACTGGTGTCGTATCGATGTTCGGAAAGGTTCAATCGCTATACAGCGACCGATCTTTGGCTCGAGCCCGGTCGCTATGTAGCGACCGAGCGAAACGAGTGCTCGGTCGCTACGTAGCGACCGAGCTTCGGCTTGAGCTCGGTCGCTACGTAGCGACCGAGCAGGACGATCGCTCGGTCGCTACGTAGCGACCGAGCTTTGGCTCGAGCTCGGTCGCTACGTAGCGACCGAGCGGGACGATCGCTCGGTCGCTACGTAGCGACCGAGCTTTGGCTCGAGCTCGGTCGCTACGTAGCGACCGAGCGGGACGATCGCTCGGTCGCTACGTAGCGACCGAGCTTTGGCTCGAGCTCGGTCGCTACGTAGCGACCGAGCGGGACGATCGCTCGGTCGCTACGTAGCGACCGAGCTTTGGCTCGAGCTCGGTCGCTACGTAGCGACCGAGCGGGACGATCGCTCGGTCGCTACGTAGCGACCGAGCTTGGCTGAGCTCGGTCGCTACGTAGCGACCGAGCGGGACGATCGCTCGGTCGCTACGTAGCGACCGAGCTTGGCTGAGCTCGGTCGCTACGTAGCGACCGAGCGGGACGATCGCTCGGTCGCTACGTAGCGACCGAGCTTTGGCTCGAGCTCGGTCGCTACGTAGCGACCGAGCGGGACGATCGCTCGGTCGCTACGTAGCGACCGAGCTTTGGCTCGAGCTCGGTCGCTACGTAGCGACCGAGCGGGACGATCGCTCGGTCGCTACGTAGCGACCGAGCTTGGCTGAGCTCGGTCGCTACGTAGCGACCGAGCGGGACGATCGCTCGGTCGCTACGTAGCGACCGAGCTTTGGCTCGAGCTCGGTCGCTACGTAGCGACCGAGCGGGACGATTGCTCGGTCGCTACGTAGCGACCGAGCTTTGGCTTGAGCTCGGTTGCTACGTAGCGACCGAGCGGGACGATCGTTTGGTTTGAATCCCAAAGAATACTTCTTCGTAGAAATAACCTCGTATAGTTTATTTCGACGAAAATTACATCCCTTCTTTAACCCTTTCGGAAATACGATCTCTGAGGATTTTCGGATGGTAATTCCGTCGTAACCGTTTTTGACCCCAACAGTTAGCCCCCCAGCCCGTTAGGATCATGCATGGGGGGATCCTAGCGTGCGGTTAGGCATGTTTGGCAAGTTAGGCGTGATGGATGGAATTAATATGCGAAAGTCCGAGCTTGAATAGTAAATCCTCATGTCTTATAAGAAGAGAGGTAACTTGTTCCATAATTTTTTCACTTTCTTGTTTTTTCTCTAAGATCTTTCAAAAACTTTCTATCTTTCTCTCCACCCTTTTCCTCTATTCTCTTAAGAGAAGTGTAAAGATGTCGAGCAAGAAAAAGATTGCGAAAAAAGGGTCTTCGTCCGCGAGTCCTTACGAAGAGCTCGTCGTTCCGAAGACGGAGTTCGTGCCTCACTCGGTGCATCCTGCCGAGAACGAGGCATGGTGGGTTGCTCATTATGGCTCGCTGATCCCTCCCAAGGAGAAGCCATTCCCGGTCCTGGTCCATCGTGGAGTCGAGGGAAAAGACGCAAGTAGGACCACTGACGAGTTTCTCGCGACGATGCGGTCGTTCTACCGCATCCCGGATGTTGTGGAGTTCCGGGTTCCCTGCCGCGGGGAATGTGCTAACAACCCCCCGGAGGGTTACTTTACTTGTTATGAGGTGTTCATAGTGCGTTGTCGCCTCTGGTTCCCCATACCCGAAATTCTCGTCCGAGTGTTGGACCGTTTTGAAGTCGCGATAAGTCAGTTGACACCCCTTGCCATTCAGCACCTTATTGGGATCTTGATCCTAAGCTATGAGCATGGCCTTTCCCTTTCCGTCGATCATTATGAAGCGCTTTTGAGGCTTCAACTTGTCAAGGATACGGATAAGCATAGGTTTGTCCCTCGGAAATTTATGTCGGTGGTTAAGAAGTTCATTTCGAACTTCAACTCGTGGAAGAAGTTCTTTTTCTTTGTTCGTTTGGACGCTGCGTCCGTCGAAGAGAGTTGCATTCCACTGTTCCGGAGGTTGCCGAACAATCGTCCCTTCATCAATCCTCTTGCTCCGTTCCCTGAGGATATTATCGCGGTGAGGGATCTTCTCAGGAATGGTCCCTTCTTCTGGACTTCTTTCACGCCGAGAAGGGTTCGGAAGGCGCTGAAATTTGTGCACCCTAGTCCAGCTTTGGACGCGGATACGGGAAGCGACTCCGAACCCGACGGCCAGAGTCCCGTTGAAGTTCCGACAGCCGCGCCGGAGTCGAGCTCTTGGAAGGGAAAAGACGTCGATCTCGGCGACATAGAGTTTTCGATGGATGACTCTATGCTTCCAGGATGGGATCCGAACCTTGCTTACGGCGACGGAAGCGGTTCGAGCGAAGCCCCCATTCCGGACTTCGATGATTTCTTTGCTGGGCTGCCATCGGGTTTCGATGCTCCTCCTCCTACGAAAGAATCGGCGAGGCCGAGAGTTGTTGCGGAAGGATCTCGCATCATCAATGGGGTTAGTTTTTTTTTTGGGAATTTTTAAGTGATTGTCCTATGTATGGATTTGTAACACGCCTATTGATTTTGCAGGGCCTGAGCTTGCTGGGCTCGGCCATCGAAGCGGGTCATAGAGAAGCCATGGTTTACCGCTTCAAGGCGGAGAAAGCGGAGCGGGATCTCGCCCGCGTGCAAGGCGAGATGCTGGAGCGAGAGGCACAGCTTACTCGTGATCATGCGCGGGCTGTTCGCAGATCGGAGAGGAAAGGCAAAAGAGAGATCGTCGAGGTGATGAAGACTCGCGCATCTCAGTTCCAGGTTGAGTACGGGAATCTTAAGAATGCCTTTACCTCGGTGGGCGACTTTCGCGAGTGCCGTGGTTCGGTCGGAAGTCTTTGGAGGACGCAAGCCGACGACTATGTGTTTGAAGAAGAAATGAGCTTGATGAAGAGTGGGATGAGTGACCGTGCCCACGCTGAGGCGCTTATCCCTCCGATCGACGAGAGGATTCAAGGGTTCTGGGATTCCATCCCGGTTTCTCCTGATACCGAGGAGGTCCCGATCGATTTTCACGGCGGTGGCGAGGAAGTGGATCGTCCTGCGGATGCGTTTGGTGCTTCGTTGTCCGGGGACTTCGACTTTGGATTATGAGGGATGGATCAGTTATCCTTGTTTTCGGTCGAATGTGGCCCTTTGAATTTGGATTTCGTTTAGGCCACGATGGCCGTATTTGTATTTCCGGGACTGGCCGTTGGTGGCTTTGAATCCCTTGCCGCTTTACGCGGTTTATTTATATGATAAATGTTTCGTTTCGAGTTTTTCCTGAGTAGGGTTGAAGTAAATACGAGTTGTCGTCTCGTATGTAGTTCTAATTAGACGTTCGATCTGTTGGTTCGTTCGTGATTTTCGTAAAAATTTATCTGTCTTTACGATTTTCGAGAACATTGAGATACGAACGGAGAGGCATGGTTTATGATCTCGTATCTTTTAGATATCATGCCTTGAGATGTTTGAGACCAGAGCGTTGGGTTTAGGGCAAGACCTAGGTTTACTTTCGGTTAAGGTTTGTGCGGTGACTAGCCGGCTATCGTTTTTCCTGTTGCGATTTCTTCCTGACTCGCCGGTTTAAAGTCCGCGATATGTTCTCGGCTTATATGACTTGTATGGTACGAATCGAGCATCTTCTCAGAATCTGGAAGTGCTAAACCAAAATTTCGGATTTTTGTTGTAGCGCGCTTTTGTCCTTGTGCTGGACGTTTTTAAAGATCAAAAGAGTGATCGGATTGCGTTTGTTTAAGACGGCTGGCGTGTTCGTCGGGGCCAATCGACGAACGGGGTGTAAGGTTTTTAGTGGTCGCGTTCGGACAATTTGTTTAGCATTGTCCTCGAATTTTAACTTTTTGCGACGTCTCGCAGTTATTTTCGAGGATTATGCGTGTTTGAAAGGTGATAATCTTTACGATTTTTGGGCCGGATGAGGCCGCAGACGAGCGTAAACTGAAGCGTAAGCGTTTTCGATAAAAAGACAGTGTATATTGTAAAAATTTTTATGTTTCTAAAAACTCGATTACAATAATGGCGATTGTGGGAGTATACGAGTATACGCACCCACTCCCCCCCCCCTTTTTAGAGAGGGGGATAGCTGAACTCGTCTTTTGACAAGCTGCCTACGTACCCCTTTCGAGGATCAAGCCATCTCGTAGTTCTGTTTCATGCCGCGAGTGTTCTTACTCGGCGGTTGGTGTCGCGATGTCCGCCTTGACCGTGTCGATCGTGGCTGGGTCGACGCTATTTTCCGGATGTTCCGGTTGAGTTGTCGCGTGGGCTTCGGATTTATGTCGAGCTTCGACGTCCGATGCGTTTGCGTTGACAGACGATTTTACTTCGTCCTTGTGCGGGGTGCTTTTGGCCGAAGATCGATCTATCTTCGCGCGTTTGCCATTTGCAGAAGCCGTGATTTGCCTTAACTTATGCTCCGCGAGGAAGCATAGTCGCGACTGTTTTTGGCATCCCCAGATGGCCGCGACTCCGCTCGGCGTTGGGAACTTGAGACCCAGGTGGTAAGTTGACGGAACTGCCTGCATGGCGTTGAGCCATGGGGTTCCCATGATCACGTTGTAGATAGCGGGATGATCGACTACCGCGAATTCGACGATTTTCGTGATCTCCTTGGCCATGACTGGCAATTGGATTGACCCGAGAGTCATCGACACTTCGCCTGAAAACCCCGTGAGTGGTTTTGGCGTCGGAATTACCTCTCCGAGTTCGATACTCATCCGATTGAGAGTGTCGCGGAAGATTACGTTGACCGTGCTTCCCGTATCGACGAGTACCCTTCCGACTTCTAAATCTCGTATGACGAGAGGGTCGCAGTGAGGTTGGTCGATACCGCCGGCTTCTTCCTCCGTGAAGGTGATCGAGCAATTTTGGCCGTCTCGAGGAGGAGACCATGTAGGCCATTTTGCGCTTGATTCTGCCTTCCGTTGGTAAGCCTTGATGGCTGACACGGTATCGCCGCAGTATTGAGATCCTCCGATGATCATATTGACTCTGCGACGATTGTTATCGTTCCCTTTGTCATCCGGCCTTCTACCGCGTTTATCCCCAGGTTGGTTTCGTTGAGGAGATTTTTCGGCGGGCGGATTTCTGTCCGTCTTTGGAGGCCGATCAGAATCGAGGATGAGATCCTTGACGCTAGTTACTTCCGAAAGCTCTCCAGCGAGCAGCTTCGCGGCCAGTCTTGCTCCTAAGACTTTGCAATTAGTCGTGGAGTGTCCTCGGGATTGGTGGAACTCGCAGAAGGTGTTCTCGTCATACCCTTGATTGCGAGTCCATGTGTTGCCCGTGGTCCGGCCTTGATCCGAACTGATCGCATAGTTATGCGCCCCTTGGAGATCTTCCCCCTCGTGATGGACGTACTTGTCGTTACGAGAGTTCTTCTTTTTCCCCTTCGGATCTGCGTCTTTCGAGGATGGTCTTGCCGGCTTATGTTTTTGCGATAAGACTTTAGTTTCTTCCTCCACTATGATATAGTCTGTTGCTTTGTGGAGGGCGTCCTGGATCGTTCGCGGTTTGTCGAGAGTTATCCATTTTCTGAATTTCGACTTGTACCAGAGCGTCTTTCTCAGCGCGTCGATGGCCACTTTGTCGCTTATCCCGCTGACCCTGGAGGGGTTCGTCTTCCCTCTGGGAGAGACTCCAGAGATCAACATCGGAGGTTTCCCTGTCTATGAATACAGAGTACTGTTTGAGGAATTCCGATGCGAGCTGTCGAAAACTCCCGATGGTGTTGCGACGAAGGCGTGCGAACCATTCGAGCGCTGCTCCTTCAAGGTTTTCGACGAACAGGCGGCAATAGCCGGCATCCTTTTCGCCGTCCTTCAGTTGCTCTTCCCATCGCGATGTGGAAAGTCTGAAGGTGCGCTTTCGGATCGGCCGTACCATCGTACTTCGGTACTTTGATCTTTCCCGGATCGGACACCCTCATGTCCGAAATGCGATTGGTAAAGGGGGTCTTTCGAGCTCCTTCCAGCAGTCGATCGATCTCGGGGCGGCACTAGTAGCATGATGGATTGAGACTTTACGGCTCTCACTTCTGCCGCAGTCTTGGTGATGTAGTCGCGGAGATCGCGGATATCCGATGTCTCGTCAGAGGATTTCCGAGCCTGTCGGCGCTTACTGCGAGAGTGAGCTCGGTTTGCCTTTCGGCCAGCTCCTCTTGTTCGTTCCAATAGGCGACTTCTTCTTCTTCCGTCATTGGTTTTTCGAACGGGGAGCCTTCCCGAGCCGATCGGCTTCTGGTCCTTCTTGGATGTCTGTCGCCATCCTCGTCGCTGTCGTTGGAGACATCGCTAGGGTCCAGGTCAATGTGTTCGGCTCCGTTATCCTCCGAGTCCTTTGCAGGGAGCGGAAGACTTTCAGAGTTCCCTTCTCGATGGGAGACTTCTCGCTGGGGTTTTGACCGGAAGGTCGTTCCCGCGCGACTCCTGCTCTATCGAGTGGGGGGTGGCGAAATCGAGCCTCTTCCCGCGGATTTTGGTGGTTCCGCGGGGACGGATAGCTTGGGTCCTTGCCGTTAAGGTTTCAACCTGTTTGGTCAAGGTATTCACGAGCTTATCCTGTTCTTCCGACCTTTTTTCATAGGTGGCGAACATCTTTTTAAACTCCTCGAGAGTCGCGGCGTTGGCTTGCGCGTTGGCCGCAGATACGTCCGCTACCGGAGTGTGGAGATCGGTGCCGCTGCCTCCGTTAAGGGGAGTTTGCACGTTATCCGCGTCGTTGGTTGACATGTCTGACTGTGGTGGCTTTTGCGGGGTAGATTGATTGTCTCCGTTCGGGTTCTTGATCCGTCCAAACTGCTGTCGATAGCCGAATAAACTGTCGGACGTATTCATTTAATAGGAAAACTAAGTTACCAGAGAACCTAGTTTCCCAGAGGACGGAATCTGTTAATTACCACACGTCAAGCAATCAGAACACGAGAATAACAACGATAAAAATAAGAAATCGAAAAGAGAGCAAAATAGATCTTATTCCGAATCTGCGTATGAGCGTTACAACAAGGTATAAGCCTGGGCTCGAGAGCTGTCGGCGAGATTCCTAGTTCTAGCAACCCTAAGACGGCTAAACCTAATTGAGTCGCAGCTCGAAATAACAAAAACGGAAAGTTGCCTAAATCGCTCTAAGTGCTAAGTTTGCTCTGAAAAAGTTCTCTCCTCTGCTCCTCGCCTAGGACTCCTTATATACTAGCTCCAAGGTCGGTTTACGCTTTTACTCTTCTGCCCTTAAGCCGTCATAGCATAAAAATGGAGATATTCCATTTTTCCCGATCTTCACAATTATCTTCAAAACTTATTTATCCGCGGAAACTTGACATTTATCCTTCCTCGCGGGCCAAGCGCGAACCACGCTGCGGTTCACGGGCTTTTGGTTAGGAAAGATCGTAGGATGGGCCTCGAGTCGTGTTTTAGGTCCCTTTGGGCCGTCTTCCGACTCGACACGTTTACTACGAGTTTTCCGCGGTTTCTAATCCGCGAAGTTTGATCGATGATTAGATAGCGGGAATCATAGACTGAGCTTGCTACGGTCTTCGGGAGATAGCATTCGAAGGTTTGACGAGAATGCAAGGACTGGTGTCGTATCGATGTTCGGAAAGGTTCAATCGCTATACAGCGACCGATCTTTGGCTCGAGCCCGGTCGCTATGTAGCGACCCGAGCGAAAAGAGTGCTCGGTCGCTAGTAGCGACCGAGCTTCGGCTTGAGCTCAGTCGCTACGTAGCGACCGAGCAGGACGATCGCTCGGTCGCTACGTAGCGACCGAGCTTTGGCTCGAGCTCGGTCGCTACGTAGCGACCGAGCGGGACGATCGCTCGGTCGCTACGTAGCGACCGAGCTTTGGCTCGAGCTCGGTCGCTACGTAGCGACGAGCGGGACGATCGCTCGGTCGCTACGTAGCGACCGAGCTTTGGCTCGAGCTCGGTCGCTACGTAGCGACCGAGCGGGACGATTCGCTCGGTCGCTACGTAGCGACCGAGCTTGGCTGAGCTCGGTCGCTACATAGCGAGCCGAGCGGGACGATCGCTCGGTCGCTACGTAGCGACCGAGCTTTGGCTCGAGCTCGGTCGCTACGTAGCGACCGAGCGGGACGATCGCTCGGTCGCTACGTAGCGACCGAGCTGGCTGAGCTCGGTCGCTACGTAGCGACCGAGCGGGACGATCGCTCGGTCGCTACGTAGCGACCGAGCTTGGCTGAGCTCGGTCGCTACGTAGCGACGAGCGGGACGATCGCTCGGTCGCTACGTAGCGACCGAGCTTTGGCTCGAGCTCGGTCGATACGTAGCGACCGAGCGGGACGATCGCTCGGTCGCTACGTAGCGACCGAGCTTGGCTGAGCTCGTCGCTACGTAGCGACCGAGCGGGACGATCGCTCGGTCGCTACGTAGCGACCGAGCTTGGCTCGAGCTCGGTCGCTACGTAGCGACCGAGCGGGACGATCGCTCGGTCGCTACGTAGCGACCGAGCTTGGCTGAGCTCGGTCGCTACGTAGCGACCGAGCGGGAGATCGCTCGGTCGCTACGTAGCGACGAGCTTGGCTGAGCTCGGTCGTACGTAGCGACCGAGCGGGACGATCGCTCGGTCGCTACGTAGCGACCGAGCTTTGGCCGAGCTCGGTCGCTACGTAGCGACGAGCGGGACGAGAGCTCGGTCGCTACGTAGCGACCGAGTTTGGCTCGAGCTCGGTCGCTATGTAGCGACGAGCGCGGACGAGCTCGGTCGTACGTAGCGACCCGAGCTTGGCTGAAAAAAAAAAAAACGTCGGTCGCTAAGTAGCGACCGGAGGGAAGATCGCTCGGTCGCTACGTAGCGACCGAGCTTTGCTCGAGCTCGGTCGCTACGTAGCGACCGAGCGGGACGATTGGGTCGCATCCGAGCGGAACGAGCTTTGGCTTGAGCTCGGGTTGCTACGTAGCGACCGAGCGGGACGATCGTTTGGTTGGAATCCCAAGAATACTTCTTCGTAGAAATAACCTCGTATGTTATTTCGACGAAAAAAATTACAGCCCTTCTTTAACCCTTTCGGAAAACGATCTCTAGGATTTTCGGATGGTAATTCCGTCGTAAACCAGTTTGACCCCTAAAAGCCAGCATGCTGATATGTTGTGTCGCTGCTGATATGAGTTAATACACGGATCAGTACAAGGATCAGTACACGACAGTCCACGGGAAGGGCGCATGCTGATAGTTTGTGGTCAGCATGCTGATATGAGTTACAGTAACGGGATCAGTACACGGATCAGTCCACGGAAGGGCCAGCATGGTGATATGTGACTGGACATGGTGCATCAGTTGTCCAAATCAGTACACGGAAGTCACGGGAAGGGCCAGCATGCTGAATGTGTGGTCAGCATGCTGATATGAGTTCAGTACCAGGATCAATACGCGACGGGTATTGTAAGTGGCAGAGTGGCCTTGCTGCCACGATCCACTAGATTCAGCCCTTTGTCGCTAAGATTCTACCCTCCCCCTTTCCAATCAATGTTCCTCCCCAAAACGTTAAAAACCAAAAACCCCAAAAAAATTCAAGTATATAAGAAGATCCCGTCAGAGGTTCGAGATTTTTACTTGGTGAAATTCCTCTAACCTAATATTTCAGATTGGCCGATGAAATGCAGCCGCATGTGCACAAGTCTCGGCCAAAAGCATCCTGACGGGAGCATCAAAACCCAAAAGAGTTAATTCATCCCTTCAGTACGCTTGCTTAAAATTGGTTGGATGATGGAAAGTCGAGCCAGCATAAGTACTACTGGACCAATCAGACGACTTGGACAGTCCAGTCCATCAAAACTCGAGTTATTGTCAGATCAGTACACGGATCAGTCCACGGGAAGGGGCCAGCATGCTGATATGTGTACTGACATGGTGCATGTTGTCCAAAATCAGTACACGGACAGTCCACGGGAAGGGCCAGCATGCTGATATGTATGGTCAGCATGCTGATATGAGTTCAGTACACGGATCAGTCCACGGGAAGGGCCAGGTGCTGATATGTGTACTGACATGGTGCATCAGTTGTCCAAAATCAGTACACGGACAGTCCACGGGAAGGGCCAGCATGCTGATATGTGTGGTCAGCATGCTGATATGAGTTCAGTACACGGAATCAGTACACGGACAGTCACGGGAAGGGCAGCGTGCTGATATGTGTGGTCAGCATGCTGATATGAGTTCATACACGGATCCGTACACGGATCAGTACACGGATCAGTACACGGATCAGTCCCGGGAAGGGCCAGCATGCTGATATGTGTGATCCAGCATGCTGATATGAGTTCAGTACACGGATCAGTACACGGATCAGTACACGGACAGTCCACGGAAGGGCCAGCATGCTGATATATGTGGTCAGCATGCTGATATGAGTTCAGTACACGGTCAGTTCACGGATCAGTACACGGATCAGTCACGGGAAGGGCCAGCATGCTGATATGTGTGGTCAGCATGCTGATATTAGTTCAGTACAGGATCAGTACACGGATCAGTACACGGACAGTCCACGGGACGGGCCAGCATGCTGAATGTTGTGGTCAGCATGCTGATATGAGTTCAGTACACGGATCAGTGCACGGATCAGTCCACGGGAAGGGCCAGCATGCTGATATGTGTAATGACATGGTGCATCAGTTGTCCAAAATCAGTACACGGACAGTCCACGGGAAGGGCCAGCCGCTGATATGTGTGGTCAGCATGCTGATATGAGTTCAGTACACGGATCAGTCCACGGACAGTCTGTGTGTTGCTAACGGATAGGCACGGACGTCCTGCGTGTGCTGACGGACGTTCCTGCGTGTGCTGACGGACGTCCTGCGTGTGCTGACGGACACACGGACACACACGGACAGCCACGGACGTCCTGCGTGTGCTGACGGACGTCTGTGTGTGCTGACGGACGGTCCTGTGTGCACTGACGGACACACGGACACACAAGGACAGCCACGGACGTCCTGCGTGTGCTGACGGACGTCCTGCGTGTGCTGACGGACGTCCTGTGTGTGCTGACGGACGTCCTGTGTGCACTGACGGACACACGGAGACACAAGGACAGCCACGGACGTCCTGCGTGTGCTGACGGACGTCCTGCGTTTGCTGACGGACGTCCTGTGTGCACTGACGGACACACGGACACACACGGACAGCCACGGACGTCCTGCGTGTGCTGACGGACGTCCTGTGTGTACTGAACAGACAGCCCACGTGGGCCAAAATCACCCGAACAGTCCACGGAGCGTGCTGATATGTGTACTGATGGACAGCCGGACGTCTGGTGTGTGACGGACGGCCACGGAGTCCTGTGTGTGCTGACGGACACACGGACGTCCGTGTGTACTGAACAGACAGCCCACGTGGGCCAAAATCACCCACGGACAGCCAAAATCACCCCGAGAAGCCAAAAATGCAAAAATTAATATTTTTGAAGAAGTTTTCTGAAAGGAAACATCAAAAATATGTCAACAAAGAGTTTAGGATGTCAAGTGTTGATCAAAAGTGCTTGTAGACATCCGTTTAGACCACGAAACTCCGACCTTTGTAGCATGCAAAAGACATGGTTAGAAGCAAAAGAATTATGAAAATTTACCAGAAAATAGCTTTAACCACCTTATGAAGCATGCAAAAAAATCAGATTCAAATTCGAAGTATTTTTTTTTTTTACATTAAAAATACTCCCCGGAACACAACCAATGTCTACTGGTGACAGACTGAAAAAAAGCGTTTGGATATATAAGGGGTAGGCACTCTCTTGAGCCTCCTACCCCCCAGTACCCGAACGGTTCGGGTACGTAGTGTTGGACTGTTCGGTCCAACACTATCGAGGGCTGGGTTGAGGGCGATGGCCGGATTGTCCCGGTGAATTTTCCGGGAAACTTTTCCGGCGAATTTTCCGGTGGACCGTTTTGCCCCTAACTTCAAATTTCGCGCTTGCATGGTCTTGGCCTGG
>NW_026016876.1:0-30060 GCF_020379485.1 Brassica napus | reverse complement strand
TTAACCTGAACCGAGTGTTTGAAGTCAAGAAGGCAATCAATGGGTTAACTCAAGATGACACGGCGTTCACTAAGCACTTGGGAGGTTCAGGTCTCTTTGGTCTGAGTTGGAGATGCTGAGGCAAGCACGGTTGATCACGAGCTTCTAATGAGAGACGCGAGCAGACAAGGTCTTTGGGTTGCTGCTCACGTTGAATGCAAGCTACAGTGGTCTTATCCATCACATGCTATGGTCTGAGAAGCTGCCTGACCTGAAGAGGTGTGTGCTAAGATACAGAAGGAGCCGGGCTCAATGGGTTTGTTGGAGGCAAGGGGACTTATCTCTTGCAAACGCTGTGCAACCTGACCGGAAGAGCCTCCACAGCTAACAAAGCTGGTTACAACAAGTATGAGGATAGGAAGTTCAATGGGAATGTGATCACTGCAAGAAGCATGGACACAAGAAGAGTCAGTGCTGGATCCCATCCCCACTTGAAGCCGCTAAGTTCATGAAGGAGAGAGAGGCAAAAGCTCACATGACTGAAGGATCAAGCGGAGCAGGGCCATCCAACCGTGGAGCTGAAGTGGAGAACCGTGAAGGAGATGGAAAGGCTTTGGTGACCTACACTGGAGCTATCAACCCCCGAGGCAATGATCAAGACTTTCATCAGGAGAGACGAGATGGATGCACTCATCAAAATGCTCAAGGATAATGGTAACATTCATGGGTATTCATGTGCTTCTATGATTGCTAGAACTATAGAAATGACTCCTAATGTGGCTGAGATTGCTAGGATTGATAGTAAGACTGGAATTGAGCATTGCCTTGATAGAAATGCTAGGATGAATGTGTTGAGATGAGGTAATAAAGAGAGGAGACATTGATAGAGAAAGAGGATTGAGGCATACAGTAACTTTGGAGTTTTACACAGTAACTTTAGTTTTACTGTGGTAACTCAGTTTAAAGCTTGGAAAGTGATCTTGCTTCACTTTGGAGAGTTACCCACGACCAAGGAGCCTTGGATAAGGAAGGAGCAGTCTGGATAAGGTTTCCTCAAGCTAGAGAGGCTGGAGACAGGCTGTAAAGTAGACAGCATCTAGTAAAGATGCCAAAGGGATCAAGCATGTGAAGACTCCCATTGGATGCTTTTGGATGGCTCTCTTTGACTACACATGCTCTGAATCTCTTTCTTATCTTATGGATTTCGAATGTATTGTCTCTCTCACATAATATGTTGTAAACCTCATCTTTAATAATTAATGGAGTTTGAGTCTCTTTTTTCTCTCACTAAAATCTCTTATCTCTTTAATCTTTTCATCTGATTATCTCTGATTATTTGAATCATGCTCTAATACACAAAAGTGTATATGGTATCAGAGCCAGGTTGGCAAGAGGGGGGTGAGTGTGATTTCTTTTTCTCAAAATCAGAGTGTTCTTGAGTGTTCTTGAGTGTTCTTGGGATTATTGAGGTTTCTGGGTATGTGTGTTGTCTATCTTTTGTGGCTGGGTTTATTTGAGATTCTCTGGTGGAAACATGGATATGAAGCACGAATTAGTGGAAGTGAAGATTCAAGAAGAAAACAAGTGGGTTTGGCCAAGATGGGTAAAGACAGCTTTGGGAAGCTGTGAGATTTGGAGTAATCAAGTAAAGGGAGAACCTTTAATGGAGAGAGCTGCTGATGGGGGTCAGACAGCAAGGTTGAAATGTGAAGATCAGTTGAGTCTTGAAGAAAGTATATCTCTTGAGAAGATTGAAGATGTTTATGAGAACAAGATCAATCTAAGGAGGATGTATGAAGTCAGGAAGATGATCTGTGAGTTGAAACAAGGGAAAGAAGGTTTCAATCAGCATGTGAAGAAGCTGAGATGTTTGTGGTCGGAGTACAAAGCTTGAGACCAAGAAGTTGTGATCCAAGAGTGCTAGAAGAGTGGCGAGAGCAAGATGTTGTCTTCAGCTCCTTGCAAGCTTGGATTCATTATGGCTGGTGGTAAAGCTTATTCTCAAGGAAGAGAAGCTACCCAACATGGAAGAAGTGTGTGTACTTGTTCAGAGGCTTCATCAAGTGATGGAAGAGAACAAAGAGATAACTTGGAGTAAGGAGGGTGCTAAAAGGAAGAAGGGAAGGCTGAGACGACATTCTAAGGCTCAGATCAGAAGAGGAAGGTGTTGAAGAGAAGCATACTGTCTGGTTATCAAGGTAGCTATGGTACTATGAAGATGGGCAGAGAAGAAGCACAACAGATTCTTATGGGAGAGTGTTCTTACTCAGCTTACATGGGAGAATCTGTAGAGAGCAGTGGGGTCATGAGGAAGCTAGAGACCAAAGGAGCAGATGAGCGTGTCACAAAGGATGAATGGGATGAGTTTGTCAAGTATGTGTATGCTTTGGCTACGACCCGGAGACAAGGTGCTCCTGCCAAATCATCCACATCCAACAAACCCATCATTGTTGATTCTGGAGCAAGTCATCACATGATTAGTGATAGAAGCTTAATGAGTGATGTAAAGAAAGCCACTGGGGGTGTGATGATAGCCAATGGAGATAGGATTCCAATAGAAGGGGTTGGAAAGCTCAAGCTATTTGACAAAGACTCAGATGCCTTCTACATGCCACAGTTTGCTTCAAATCTGGTATCTGTGAGGAAAGCCACGATTGATCTTGGCTGTCAAGTAGTATTCAGGCCAGATGATGTTGAGTTCCAAGATTTGAAGACTGGAAGGGTCATTGGGAGAGGAGACAGCAAGAATAATCTATACCAGCTCCAATTGGCTAAGATTTCTAAACCCTTTGATTCTATGTGTTTGAGTAGTACTTATGAGAAGATTGATAGTATTACTTGGCATGCTAGATTGGGTCATCCTCATGCTCGTGCTATTGAATTGATAATTCCTAATATGTCATTTAATCACTTGGAGTGTGAAGCATGCATATTAGGAAAGCATTGTAGGACTGTTTTTCCAACATCAGAAACTACTTATGAGCATTGCTTTGATCTAGTTCATTCAGATGTGTGGACTGCTCCTTGTTTGTCTAGAGATAGCCAGAAGTACTTTGTGACATTCATTGATGAGAAGTCTAAGTATACTTGGCTTACATTGGTTCCATCTAAAGATAGGGTGCTAGAAGCATTTATGAACTTCCAAGCATATGTATCTAATCAATACAATGCTACTGTGAAGGTACTGAGATCAGATAATGGAGGTGAATACATCAGCAATGCCTTCAAGAGTCATCTAGCCAAGCATGGGATTGTGCATCAGACTAGCTGTCCTTATACACCACAGCAGAATGGTGTAGCTGAGAGGAAGAACAGGCACTTGATGGAGGTTGCTAGATCAATGATGTTTCATGCAAATGTCCCAAAACGTTTTTGGAGTGATGCTGTGCAGACTGCTTGCTATCTCATCAACCGGGTTCCAACCAAGATATTGAAGAATCTGTCTCCATTTGAAGTGTTGAACAAGAGCAAACCTGTCATTGATCACCTACGTGTCTTTGGGTGTGTGTGCTATGTCATGGTTCCAGGAGAGCAGAGAAACAAGCTGGAGGCAAAGAGTACTAAGGCTATGTTCATTGGTTACTCTATCACTCAGAAAGGGTACAAGTGCTATGATCCTGAAGCAAGGAGAGTGATGGTATCTAGAGAAGTGAAGTTTGTTGAAACAAAAGGTTATTATGAAGAAAAGGAGTGGGAAAATCTGAAGGATTGTCTCAAGCTCCATCTGATAAGGCAACAATACTGAGAGTGTTGTTGGAGAAGCTCGGGATAGGGTTGTCCCAGGATCAGGAACCCGGCAGGAGAGAGTCTTCCAATCAGACTGGTGGAGCTGGAAGAACAACTCCTCTTGATCATGAGAGGGGGAATGGAACTGAATCTGGTGAGCAAGAGCAAAACCAAGAGGATTCAGGTCTTCATGATCAAGTTGAGAACAATGTTCAGTCTAGTGGAGAAGTGGATGAAGTTCAGTCTAGTGGAGAAGTAGATGAGGTTCAGTCTAGTGGAGAAGAACAAGTCGGACCGGCCAGTTCAGAAGATGAGCAAGTGGAGCCGGCTAGTGTGCAAACTGAAGATCAGGTGCAAGCTTTGAGGAGGAGCACAAGGATAAAGAGGGATCCTTCCAACTGGGTAAACACGAGAGTGTACTACAATGCCCAGGCTGTGGAGCATCCTTCTCAAGCCGTGTGTTCCTTTGCTGAGTTTCCAGAGGAGCATTATGCCTTTATGATTAGTCTGGATGAGAGTTATGTGCCAAGGACTTATGAAGAAGCTATGTTAGACAAGGAATGGAAAGAATCAGTGGGAGCTGAAGCAGGTGCTATGATCAAGAATGATACATGGTATGAGAGTGAGCTGCCTAAGGGAAAGAAGGCTGTATCTAGTAGATGGATCTTCACAATCAAGTATCTAGCAAATGGACAGATTGATAGGAAGAAGACCAGATGGTTGCAAGAGGATTTACACAAACCTATGGAGAGGATTACATTGATACCTTTGCACCAGTAGCTAAGCTGCACACAGTTCGGATTGTGTTGTCCATTGCAACAAACTTGGAGTGGGATTTGTGGCAGATGGATGTGAAGAATGCTTTCTTACAAGGTGAGCTAGAAGATGAGGTATACATGCTTCCTCCTCCTGGTCTTGAGCATCTAGTAAAACCAGGAAATGTTTTGAGATTGAAGAAGGCAATATATGGGTTGAAGCAGTCTCCTAGAGCTTGGTACAGAAAGCTGAGTACAACTCTCAATGGGAGAGGATTCAGGAAGTCTGAACTGGATCATACACTCTTCACTTTGGTTACTCCATCAGGGATCATTGTGATACTGGTATATGTGGATGATTTGATTATCACAGGGAGTGATAAGGCTGGGATTAAAGCCACTAAAGAGTTCCTCAAGTCTGTGTTTGATATCAAAGACTTGGGAGAGATGAAGTATTTCTTGGGGATTGAGATATGCAGATCCAAGGAGGGTTTGTTTATGTGTCAAAGGAAGTATACAATGGATATGTTGAAGGAGACTGATGTACTTGGAGGAAAGGTAGCTAAGACACCTCTTGAAGAGGGGTATAAAGTCTTACGTGAGGGGGAGGTTGAAGAGAACCAGTTGTTTGAGGATGCTAAGCTGTATAGGAAGATGGTTGGCAAGCTGATCTACTTGACTATTACCAGGCCAGATATATGCTTTGCTGTGAATCAAGTGAGTCAACATATGCAGGCGCCAAAGGTCCATCACTGGAAGATGGTTGATAGGATACTGAGGTATTTGAGTGGGACGGCTGGACAAGGAGTTTGGATGGGCTGTAATGGCAGTACAGAAGTGGTTGGGTATTGTGATGCTGATTGGGCAGGAGATAGAGTGGACAGGAGATCAACTACTGGGTATTGTACATTCATTGGAGGGAACTTGGTTACTTGGAAGAGTAAGAAGCAGAAGGTTATCTCTTGTTCAAGTGCTGAAGCTGAGTATAGAGCCATGTTGAAGCTGACAAACGAGTTGGTGTGGATCAAGGGGACCTTGAAGCATCTAGAGATTGAGCAGAGTGCTCCTATGACTATGCATTGTGACAATCAAGCAGCTATCCACATTGCCTCCAACTCAGTGTTTCATGAGAGAACAAAGCACATAGAGGTGGATTGTCATAAGGTGAGGCAGATGATTATCCTAGGAGTGATTCTGCCATGTTATACAAGAAGTGAAGATCAGCTTGCAGATGTGTTTACCAAGGCAGCGAGATTGAAGACAATGGAGTCCATACTATCCAGGCTTGGACTCATTGATCTTACTCCCAGGAGCTGAGCCCCTAACCATGGAGTCTCCACTCTTTTTCCCTCATCAAAGTTTTATCCCAATGGGTTTTCTTTGGTGAGGTTTTTAATGAGGGAGGTCTTCATGGTTTCCAAGCTTGACTTGTTCCACATGGTCAAGCTTGAGGGGGAGTGTTGAGATGAGGTAATAAAGAGAGGAGACATTGATAGAGAAAGAGGATTGAGGCATACAGTAACTTTGGAGTTTTACCACAGTAACTTTAGTTTTACTGTGGTAACTCAGTTAAAGCTTGGAAAGTGATCTTGCTTCACTTTGGAGAGTTACCCACGACCAAGGAGCCCTTGGATAAGGAAGGAGCAGTCTGGATAGGTTTCCTCAAGCTAGAGAGGCTGGAGACAGGCTGTAAAGTAGACAGCATCTAGTAAAAGATGCCAAGGGATCAAGCATGTGAAGACTCCCATTGGATGCTTTTGGATGGCTCTCTTTGACTACACATGCTCTGAATCTCTTTCTTATCTTATGGATTTCGAAATGTATTGTCTCTCTCACATAAATATGTTGTAAACCTCATCTTTAATAATTAATGGAGTTTTGAGTCTCTCTCTTTATTCTCTCACTAAAATCTCTTAATCTCTTTAATCTTTTCATCTGATTATCTCTGATTATTTGAATCATGCTCTAATACACAAAAGTGTATAGAATGCATATAGATCACAGATTAGCATCTGCCATAGTGCTAGCAATACATCCAAACCATTGATTATAGATTCAGGTGCATCTCATCATATGATTAGTGACACCAACCTGATTAAAGATATAGAACCTACTAATGGATGTGTGATGATTGCAAATGGGGATAAGATACCTATTAAGGGAATAGGAAACTTAAAGCTATTTGATAAGAACACTAGAGCTTTTTACATTCCGGAATTCACATCAAACCTACTTTCAGTTAAGAAATGCACTACTGATTTGAATTGCAATGTTATATTCAGTCCTAATGATGTGAAGTTTCAGGATATTGAGAGCAGCCAATTGATTGGAAAAGGAGTTACAAAGGGAGACTTATACATGCTTGAGAAGCTTGATCCTGTTTCCAATTATAACTGCTCATTTACTTCTGCTTCTAGTTTGAATAAAAATGCATTGTGGCATGCTAGACTAGGTCATCCCCATGAGAGGGCTTTAAACTTGATGTTACCAGGTGTGGTTTTTGAAAATAATAAGTGTGAAGCTTGCATTTTAGGCAAGCATTGTAAGAATGTGTTTCCAAGAACATCTACTGTTTATGAAAATTGCTTTGATTTGATTCATACTGATGTGTGGACTGCACCTAGTTTTTCTAGAGATAATCATAAGTATTTTGTCACATTCATTGATGAAAAATCTAAATACACCTGGTTAACACTCATTCCATCAAAAGATAGGGTGATAGATGCATTCAAGAACTTTCAAGCTTATGTGACTAACCATTATCATGCTAGGATTAAAATTTTGAGATCAGATAATGGAGGAGAGTACACAAGCTATGCGTTCAAGAGTCATCTAGATCACCATGGAATCCTTCATCAAACAAGCTGTCCCTACACACCACAACAGAATGGTGTAGCTGAGAGGAAGAACAGGCACTTGATGGAAGTGGCTCGGTCACTGATGTTCCAAGCTAATGTACCTAAGAGATTCTGGAGTGATGCTGTATCCACTGCGTGCTACCTAATCAACAGGATGCCTACAAAGGTGTTGAAGGATCAAGCACCATTTGAAGTTCTGAACAAGCGCAAGCCATCCTTGGAATACATGAGAGTGTTTGGATGCTTATGCTATGTTCTAGTACCAGGAGAGTTGAGGAACAAGCTAGAAGCAAGGAGCAGAAAGGCAATGTTCATTGGCTACTCAACAACTCAAAAAGGATATAAGTGTTATGATCCAGAAGCTAGAAGGGTACTTGTATCTAGAGATGTGAAGTTCATTGAAGAAAGAGGATACTATGAGGAGAAGAATCAAGAAGATTTGAAGGATCTCACATCAGATAAGGCTGGAGTCTTAAGAATCATTTTGGAAGGTCTCGGTATCAAGATGAACCAGGATCAATCCACAAGAAGTGGAAGACAAGAAGAGAGCTCAACTGCACCAAGTGGAGCTGCTCAAACACCTCACCTTGATCATGAGGGGGGAAGTGAACCTGAAACTCAAGAAAATGGCCAAGAAGGAGTCGGCTTGAGTGAGGAAGGAGAGTTCAACTCAGGTTCTCATCATCAAGGTGAGCAAGACCAAGGAGAGGAAGAACATCAGAGTGAAGCACAAGAACCGCATACACAAGCTGAGCCGGTTCAAGAGCAAGAACAACCTGTATTGAGGAGGAGCACAAGGCTGAGAAAGGATCCTTCCTCTTGGGTAAACACGCGAGTGTACTACAATGCCCAAGCTGTGGAGCATCCTTCTCAAGTTGTGTGTTCCTTTGCTCAATACCCTGAAGAACATTGTGCCTTCATGGTTAACTTGGATGAGAACTACATCCCAAGAAGCTATGAAGAAGCAATCATGGATAAAGAATGGAAGGAGTCAGTTGGAGCTGAGGCAGGAGCTATGATCAAGAATGATACATGGTATGAGAGTGAGTTACCAAAAGGGAAGAAGGCTGTGACTAGTAGATGGATCTTCACAATCAAGTATAAGGCTGATGGAACAATTGAGAGGAAGAAGTCAAGACTGGTTGCAAGAGGTTTCACTCAAACTTATGGAGAGGATTACATTGAGACCTTTGCACCAGTAGCTAAACTGCACACAATCCGGATTGTATTAAGCTTGGCTGTGAATCTTGGATGGGGCTTATGGCAAATGGATGTGAAGAATGCATTTCTACAAGGAGAGCTGGAGGATGAAGTGTATATGCATCCACCTCCAGGCTTGGAACACTTAGTGAAGAGAGGGAATGTGTTGAGACTGAAGAAAGCTATCTATGGACTGAAGCAATCACCAAGAGCTTGGTACAACAAGCTGAGTACTACTCTGAATGGACGAGGCTTCAAGAAGTCTGAACTAGACCACACCCTCTTCACTCTCACTACTTCCTCAGGTATGATTGCACTCCTTGTGTATGTTGATGATATCATTATCACAGGAAGTGATAAGGAAGGTATCATAGCAACCAAGGAGTTCCTTAAATCCATGTTTGAGATTAAAGACTTGGGAGAAATGAAATACTTTCTTGGAATTGAGATATGTAGATCCAAGGAAGGTTTGTTCATGTCCCAAAGGAAGTATACACTTGATCTTTTGAAAGGTGCAGGTGCTTATGGAGGCAAGACAGCAAGGATGCCTATGGAGGATGGCTACAAAGTCCCACGAGAGGGGGAGATTGAAGACAGCAAACCTTATCAGGATCCTAAACTCTATAGAAAGCTAGTTGGCAAATTGATTTACCTTACCATAACTAGGCCTGACATTTGCTTTGCTGTGAATCAGGTGAGTCAACACATGCAAGTGCCTAAGGAACATCATTGGCGCATGGTGGAGAGGATCTTGATGTATCTCAACGGCTCACCTGATCAAGGAGTATGGATGGGTTGCAATGGGAGCACTGAAGTGGTTGGATACTGTGATGCGGATTGGGCTGGTGATAGAGCAGACAGGAGATCAACCACAGGCTATTGCACATTCATTGGAGGCAACTTGGTTACTTGGAAGAGTAAGAAGCAGAAGGTGGTTTCTTGCTCAAGTGCAGAAGCTGAGTATAGAGCTATGCTGAAGCTGACCAACGAGCTGGTGTGGATCAAGGGCATCTTGAAGCATTTGGAGATTGATCAAGCCACGCCAATGACAATGCATTGTGATAACCAAGCTGCCATCCACATTGCCTCCAACTCGGTGTTCCATGAGAGAACCAAGCACATTGAAGTGGATTGCCACAAGGTGAGGCAGATGATCATCTTAGGAGTCATCTTGCCATGCTACACAAGGAGTGAAGATCAGTTGGCTGATGTGTTCACCAAGGCTGCAAGACAGAAGACAATGGAGTCCATTCACATCAGGTTGGGCCTCATTGATCTTGGGAAGAGAAGGAGCTGATCCCCTTTGGCTGTGAGGTCTTTACTCTTTTTCCCTTATCAAGGTTTTATCCCAATGGGTTTTCCTTGGTAAGGTTTTTAATGAGGAAGATCTCATAGCTGTCCAAGCTTAGGCTTTCACAAAGCTAAGCTTGAGGGGGAGTGTTGATCAGAGTTAAGTATATGAGAAGAGGAGCTAAGGGAGTTAAGGCATTAGAGGAAGAGATGAAGTATGAAAGAAGAGATGAGTTTGGGTTGAGTGATCCGTACAAGGCCGTACAGGCCGTACCATCCGTACATAGGACATCAACCAAACTCCCAAGGTAAAGATAAGTTACCAAGGTAACTTAGTGGAGAGGAGGATAAGCTTTGGAGTGGATAAGACCGCAGAGGAAGAAGGGATTAGGCGCGGACTGACAGTCTGGCATGGACTGGAAAGTAAACAGCATCTATGGGAAGATGCTAGATGCCTCACACACTTGGAGAAGCTCATTGGCCGGAGTCAAATACAGGCTCCTCCTCCTTTGACTTCACATGCTTTCCTTATCATTTTTGTGATCGAAACCCTAAGCTCTCCTACTATATATTGTAACTCAAGATCATTAATAAAGATTAGACAGTTCTAAACAATCTTTCTATTTACTCATTTCATCATGATTCTCCATTAGTCTCTAATCAGTTTCCTAAATCTCTTATTCTCTTCCTTAATCCTATTCTAAACTCAGATTAATCTTTATATTCCTAAAAGTCATATATCCCACTTTCAAATCAGGTGATCCCAGTTTTCCTGTTTGGGAATATGACAGCTTCTTTGTCATTCTAATCAAACCAGGATGAATCGCGATGTAAGAAGCTTGATTTTGATATATAAAGTAGTGGAGAATCACCAGGAAGCTGAATAAATCTCATAGGAGTTAGGATGAAGAAGCTATCCCACTTTCAAATCAGGTGATCCCAGTTTTCCTGTTTGGGAATATGACAGCTTCTTTGTCATTCTAATCAAACCAGGATGAATCGCGATGTAAGAAGCTTGATTTTGATACATAAAGTAGTGGAGAATCACCAGGAAGCTGAATAAATCTCATAGGAGTTAGGATGAAGAAGCTATCCCACTTTCAAATCAGGTGATCCCAGTTTTCCTGTTTGGGAATATGACAGCTTCTTTGTCATTCTAATCAAACCAGGATGAATCGCGATGTAAGAAGCTTGATTTTGATACATAAAGTAGTGGAGAATCACCAGGAAGTGAATAAATCTCATAGGAGTTAGGATGAAGAAGCTATCCCACTTTCAAATCAGGTGATCCCAGTTTTCCTGTTTGGGAATATGACAGCTTCTTTGTCATTCTAATCAAACCAGGATGAATCGCGATGTAAGAAGCTTGATTTTGATACATAAAGTAGTGGAGAATCACCAGGAAGCTGAATAAATCTCATAGGAGTTAGGATGAAGAAGCTATCCCACTTTCAAATCAGGTGATCCCAGTTTTCCTGTTTGGGAATATGACAGCTTCTTTGTCATTCTAATCAAACCAGGATGAATCGCGATGTAAGAAGCTTGATTTTGATACATAAAGTAGTGGAGAATCACCAGGAAGTGAATAAATCTCATAGGAGTTAGGATGAAGAAGCTATCCCACTTTCAAATCAGGTGATCCCAGTTTTCCTGTTTGGGAATATGACAGCTTCTTTGTCATTCTAATCAAACCAGGATGAATCGCGATGTAAGAAGCTTGATTTTGATACATAAAGTAGTGGAGAATCACCAGGAAGCTGAATAAATCTCATAGGAGTTAGGATGAAGAAGCTATCCCACTTTCAAATCAGGTGATCCCAGTTTTCCTGTTTGGGAATATGACAGCTTCTTTGTCATTCTAATCAAACCAGGATGAATCGCGATGTAAGAAGCTTGATTTTGATACATAAAGTAGTGGAGAATCACCAGGAAGCTGAATAAATCTCATAGGAGTTAGGATGAAGAAGCTATCCCACTTTCAAATCAGGTGATCCCAGTTTTCCTGTTTGGGAATATGACAGCTTCTTTGTCATTCTAATCAAACCAGGATGAATCGCGATGTAAGAAGCTTGATTTTGATACATAAAGTAGTGGAGAATCACCAGGAAGCTGAATAAATCTCATAGGAGTTAGGATGAAGAAGCTATCCCACTTTCAAATCAGGTGATCCCAGTTTTCCTGTTTGGGAATATGACAGCTTCTTTGTCATTCTAATCAAACCAGGATGAATCGCGATGTAAGAAGCTTGATTTTGATACATAAAGTAGTGGAGAATCACCAGGAAGCTGAATAAATCTCATAGGAGTTAGGATGAAGAAGCTATCCCACTTTCAAATCAGGTGATCCCAGTTTTCCTGTTTGGGAATATGACAGCTTCTTTGTCATTCTAATCAAACCAGGATGAATCGCGATGTAAGAAGCTTGATTTTGATACATAAAGTAGTGGAGAATCACCAGGAAGCTGAATAAATCTCATAGGAGTTAGGATGAAGAAGCTATCCCACTTTCAAATCAGGTGATCCCAGTTTTCCTGTTTGGGAATATGACAGCTTCTTTGTCATTCTAATCAAACCAGGATGAATCGCGATGTAAGAAGCTTGATTTTGATACATAAAGTAGTGGAGAATCACCAGGAAGCTGAATAAATCTCATAGGAGTTAGGATGAAGAAGCTATCCCACTTTCAAATCAGGTGATCCCAGTTTTCCTGTTTGGGAATATGACAGCTTCTTTGTCATTCTAATCAAACCAGGATGAATCGCGATGTAAGAAGCTTGATTTTGATACATAAAGTAGTGGAGAATCACCAGGAAGCTGAATAAATCTCATAGGAGTTAGGATGAAGAAGCTATCCCACTTTCAAATCAGGTGATCCCAGTTTTCCTGTTTGGGAATATGACAGCTTCTTTGTCATTCTAATCAAACCAGGATGAATCGCGATGTAAGAAGCTTGATTTTGATACATAAAGTAGTGGAGAATCACCAGGAAGCTGAATAAATCTCATAGGAGTTAGGATGAAGAAGCTATCCCACTTTCAAATCAGGTGATCCCAGTTTTCCTGTTTGGGAATATGACAGCTTCTTTGTCATTCTAATCAAACCAGGATGAATCGCGATGTAAGAAGCTTGATTTTGATACATAAAGTAGTGGAGAATCACCAGGAAGCTGAATAAATCTCATAGGAGTTAGGATGAAGAAGCTATCCCACTTTCAAATCAGGTGATCCCAGTTTTCCTGTTTGGGAATATGACAGCTTCTTTGTCATTCTAATCAAACCAGGATGAATCGCGATGTAAGAAGCTTGATTTTGATACATAAAGTAGTGGAGAATCACCAGGAAGCTGAATAAATCTCATAGGAGTTAGGATGAAGAAGCTATCCCACTTTCAAATCAGGTGATCCCAGTTTTCCTGTTTGGGAATATGACAGCTTCTTTGTCATTCTAATCAAACCAGGATGAATCGCGATGTAAGAAGCTTGATTTTGATACATAAAGTAGTGGAGAATCACCAGGAAGCTGAATAAATCTCATAGGAGTTAGGATGAAGAAGCTATCCCACTTTCAAATCAGGTGATCCCAGTTTTCCTGTTTGGGAATATGACAGCTTCTTTGTCATTCTAATCAAACCAGGATGAATCGCGATGTAAGAAGCTTGATTTTGATACATAAAGTAGTGGAGAATCACCAGGAAGCTGAATAAATCTCATAGGAGTTAGGATGAAGAAGCTATCCCACTTTCAAATCAGGTGATCCCAGTTTTCCTGTTTGGGAATATGACAGCTTCTTTGTCATTCTAATCAAACCAGGATGAATCGCGATGTAAGAAGCTTGATTTTGATACATAAAGTAGTGGAGAATCACCAGGAAGCTGAATAAATCTCATAGGAGTTAGGATGAAGAAGCTATCCCACTTTCAAATCAGGTGATCCCAGTTTTCCTGTTTGGGAATATGACAGCTTCTTTGTCATTCTAATCAAACCAGGATGAATCGCGATGTAAGAAGCTTGATTTTGATACATAAAGTAGTGGAGAATCACCAGGAAGCTGAATAAATCTCATAGGAGTTAGGATGAAGAAGCTATCCCACTTTCAAATCAGGTGATCCCAGTTTTCCTGTTTGGGAATATGACAGCTTCTTTGTCATTCTAATCAAACCAGGATGAATCGCGATGTAAGAAGCTTGATTTTGATACATAAAGTAGTGGAGAATCACCAGGAAGTGAATAAATCTCATAGGAGTTAGGATGAAGAAGCTATCCCACTTTCAAATCAGGTGATCCCAGTTTTCCTGTTTGGGAATATGACAGCTTCTTTGTCATTCTAATCAAACCAGGATGAATCGCGATGTAAGAAGCTTGATTTTGATACATAAAGTAGTGGAGAATCACCAGGAAGCTGAATAAATCTCATAGGAGTTAGGATGAAGAAGCTATCCCACTTTCAAATCAGGTGATCCCAGTTTTCCTGTTTGGGAATATGACAGCTTCTTTGTCATTCTAATCAAACCAGGATGAATCGCGATGTAAGAAGCTTGATTTTGATACATAAAGTAGTGGAGAATCACCAGGAAGCTGAATAAATCTCATAGGAGTTAGGATGAAGAAGCTATCCCACTTTCAAATCAGGTGATCCCAGTTTTCCTGTTTGGGAATATGACAGCTTCTTTGTCATTCTAATCAAACCAGGATGAATCGCGATGTAAGAAGCTTGATTTTGATACATAAAGTAGTGGAGAATCACCAGGAAGCTGAATAAATCTCATAGGAGTTAGGATGAAGAAGCTATCCCACTTTCAAATCAGGTGATCCCAGTTTTCCTGTTTGGGAATATGACAGCTTCTTTGTCATTCTAATCAAACCAGGATGAATCGCGATGTAAGAAGCTTGATTTTGATACATAAAGTAGTGGAGAATCACCAGGAAGCTGAATAAATCTCATAGGAGTTAGGATGAAGAAGCTATCCCACTTTCAAATCAGGTGATCCCAGTTTTCCTGTTTGGGAATATGACAGCTTCTTTGTCATTCTAATCAAACCAGGATGAATCGCGATGTAAGAAGCTTGATTTTGATACATAAAGTAGTGGAGAATCACCAGGAAGCTGAATAAATCTCATAGGAGTTAGGATGAAGAAGCTATCCCACTTTCAAATCAGGTGATCCCAGTTTTCCTGTTTGGGAATATGACAGCTTCTTTGTCATTCTAATCAAACCAGGATGAATCGCGATGTAAGAAGCTTGATTTTGATACATAAAGTAGTGGAGAATCACCAGGAAGCTGAATAAATCTCATAGGAGTTAGGATGAAGAAGCTATCCCACTTTCAAATCAGGTGATCCCAGTTTTCCTGTTTGGGAATATGACAGCTTCTTTGTCATTCTAATCAAACCAGGATGAATCGCGATGTAAGAAGCTTGATTTTGATACATAAAGTAGTGGAGAATCACCAGGAAGCTGAATAAATCTCATAGGAGTTAGGATGAAGAAGCTATCCCACTTTCAAATCAGGTGATCCCAGTTTTCCTGTTTGGGAATATGACAGCTTCTTTGTCATTCTAATCAAACCAGGATGAATCGCGATGTAAGAAGCTTGATTTTGATACATAAAGTAGTGGAGAATCACCAGGAAGCTGAATAAATCTCATAGGAGTTAGGATGAAGAAGCTATCCCACTTTCAAATCAGGTGATCCCAGTTTTCCTGTTTGGGAATATGACAGCTTCTTTGTCATTCTAATCAAACCAGGATGAATCGCGATGTAAGAAGCTTGATTTTGATACATAAAGTAGTGGAGAATCACCAGGAAGCTGAATAAATCTCATAGGAGTTAGGATGAAGAAGCTATCCCACTTTCAAATCAGGTGATCCCAGTTTTCCTGTTTGGGAATATGACAGCTTCTTTGTCATTCTAATCAAACCAGGATGAATCGCGATGTAAGAAGCTTGATTTTGATACATAAAGTAGTGGAGAATCACCAGGAAGCTGAATAAATCTCATAGGAGTTAGGATGAAGAAGCTATCCCACTTTCAAATCAGGTGATCCCAGTTTTCCTGTTTGGGAATATGACAGCTTCTTTGTCATTCTAATCAAACCAGGATGAATCGCGATGTAAGAAGCTTGATTTTGATACATAAAGTAGTGGAGAATCACCAGGAAGCTGAATAAATCTCATAGGAGTTAGGATGAAGAAGCTATCCCACTTTCAAATCAGGTGATCCCAGTTTTCCTGTTTGGGAATATGACAGCTTCTTTGTCATTCTAATCAAACCAGGATGAATCGCGATGTAAGAAGCTTGATTTTGATACATAAAGTAGTGGAGAATCACCAGGAAGCTGAATAAATCTCATAGGAGTTAGGATGAAGAAGCTATCCCACTTTCAAATCAGGTGATCCCAGTTTTCCTGTTTGGGAATATGACAGCTTCTTTGTCATTCTAATCAAACCAGGATGAATCGCGATGTAAGAAGCTTGATTTTGATACATAAAGTAGTGGAGAATCACCAGGAAGCTGAATAAATCTCATAGGAGTTAGGATGAAGAAGCTATCCCACTTTCAAATCAGGTGATCCCAGTTTTCCTGTTTGGGAATATGACAGCTTCTTTGTCATTCTAATCAAACCAGGATGAATCGCGATGTAAGAAGCTTGATTTTGATACATAAAGTAGTGGAGAATCACCAGGAAGCTGAATAAATCTCATAGGAGTTAGGATGAAGAAGCTATCCCACTTTCAAATCAGGTGATCCCAGTTTTCCTGTTTGGGAATATGACAGCTTCTTTGTCATTCTAATCAAACCAGGATGAATCGCGATGTAAGAAGCTTGATTTTGATACATAAAGTAGTGGAGAATCACCAGGAAGCTGAATAAATCTCATAGGAGTTAGGATGAAGAAGCTATCCCACTTTCAAATCAGGTGATCCCAGTTTTCCTGTTTGGGAATATGACAGCTTCTTTGTCATTCTAATCAAACCAGGATGAATCGCGATGTAAGAAGCTTGATTTTGATACATAAAGTAGTGGAGAATCACCAGGAAGCTGAATAAATCTCATAGGAGTTAGGATGAAGAAGCTATCCCACTTTCAAATCAGGTGATCCCAGTTTTCCTGTTTGGGAATATGACAGCTTCTTTGTCATTCTAATCAAACCAGGATGAATCGCGATGTAAGAAGCTTGATTTTGATACATAAAGTAGTGGAGAATCACCAGGAAGCTGAATAAATCTCATAGGAGTTAGGATGAAGAAGCTATCCCACTTTCAAATCAGGTGATCCCAGTTTTCCTGTTTGGGAATATGACAGCTTCTTTGTCATTCTAATCAAACCAGGATGAATCGCGATGTAAGAAGCTTGATTTTGATACATAAAGTAGTGGAGAATCACCAGGAAGCTGAATAAATCTCATAGGAGTTAGGATGAAGAAGCTATCCCACTTTCAAATCAGGTGATCCCAGTTTTCCTGTTTGGGAATATGACAGCTTCTTTGTCATTCTAATCAAACCAGGATGAATCGCGATGTAAGAAGCTTGATTTTGATACATAAAGTAGTGGAGAATCACCAGGAAGCTGAATAAATCTCATAGGAGTTAGGATGAAGAAGCTATCCCACTTTCAAATCAGGTGATCCCAGTTTTCCTGTTTGGGAATATGACAGCTTCTTTGTCATTCTAATCAAACCAGGATGAATCGCGATGTAAGAAGCTTGATTTTGATACATAAAGTAGTGGAGAATCACCAGGAAGCTGAATAAATCTCATAGGAGTTAGGATGAAGAAGCTATCCCACTTTCAAATCAGGTGATCCCAGTTTTCCTGTTTGGGAATATGACAGCTTCTTTGTCATTCTAATCAAACCAGGATGAATCGCGATGTAAGAAGCTTGATTTTGATACATAAAGTAGTGGAGAATCACCAGGAAGCTGAATAAATCTCATAGGAGTTAGGATGAAGAAGCTATCCCACTTTCAAATCAGGTGATCCCAGTTTTCCTGTTTGGGAATATGACAGCTTCTTTGTCATTCTAATCAAACCAGGATGAATCGCGATGTAAGAAGCTTGATTTTGATACATAAAGTAGTGGAGAATCACCAGGAAGCTGAATAAATCTCATAGGAGTTAGGATGAAGAAGCTATCCCACTTTCAAATCAGGTGATCCCAGTTTTCCTGTTTGGGAATATGACAGCTTCTTTGTCATTCTAATCAAACCAGGATGAATCGCGATGTAAGAAGCTTGATTTTGATACATAAAGTAGTGGAGAATCACCAGGAAGCTGAATAAATCTCATAGGAGTTAGGATGAAGAAGCTATCCCACTTTCAAATCAGGTGATCCCAGTTTTCCTGTTTGGGAATATGACAGCTTCTTTGTCATTCTAATCAAACCAGGATGAATCGCGATGTAAGAAGCTTGATTTTGATACATAAAGTAGTGGAGAATCACCAGGAAGCTGAATAAATCTCATAGGAGTTAGGATGAAGAAGCTATCCCACTTTCAAATCAGGTGATCCCAGTTTTCCTGTTTGGGAATATGACAGCTTCTTTGTCATTCTAATCAAACCAGGATGAATCGCGATGTAAGAAGCTTGATTTTGATACATAAAGTAGTGGAGAATCACCAGGAAGCTGAATAAATCTCATAGGAGTTAGGATGAAGAAGCTATCCCACTTTCAAATCAGGTGATCCCAGTTTTCCTGTTTGGGAATATGACAGCTTCTTTGTCATTCTAATCAAACCAGGATGAATCGCGATGTAAGAAGCTTGATTTTGATACATAAAGTAGTGGAGAATCACCAGGAAGCTGAATAAATCTCATAGGAGTTAGGATGAAGAAGCTATCCCACTTTCAAATCAGGTGATCCCAGTTTTCCTGTTTGGGAATATGACAGCTTCTTTGTCATTCTAATCAAACCAGGATGAATCGCGATGTAAGAAGCTTGATTTTGATACATAAAGTAGTGGAGAATCACCAGGAAGCTGAATAAATCTCATAGGAGTTAGGATGAAGAAGCTATCCCACTTTCAAATCAGGTGATCCCAGTTTTCCTGTTTGGGAATATGACAGCTTCTTTGTCATTCTAATCAAACCAGGATGAATCGCGATGTAAGAAGCTTGATTTTGATACATAAAGTAGTGGAGAATCACCAGGAAGCTGAATAAATCTCATAGGAGTTAGGATGAAGAAGCTATCCCACTTTCAAATCAGGTGATCCCAGTTTTCCTGTTTGGGAATATGACAGCTTCTTTGTCATTCTAATCAAACCAGGATGAATCGCGATGTAAGAAGCTTGATTTTGATACATAAAGTAGTGGAGAATCACCAGGAAGCTGAATAAATCTCATAGGAGTTAGGATGAAGAAGCTATCCCACTTTCAAATCAGGTGATCCCAGTTTTCCTGTTTGGGAATATGACAGCTTCTTTGTCATTCTAATCAAACCAGGATGAATCGCGATGTAAGAAGCTTGATTTTGATACATAAAGTAGTGGAGAATCACCAGGAAGCTGAATAAATCTCATAGGAGTTAGGATGAAGAAGCTATCCCACTTTCAAATCAGGTGATCCCAGTTTTCCTGTTTGGGAATATGACAGCTTCTTTGTCATTCTAATCAAACCAGGATGAATCGCGATGTAAGAAGCTTGATTTTGATACATAAAGTAGTGGAGAATCACCAGGAAGCTGAATAAATCTCATAGGAGTTAGGATGAAGAAGCTATCCCACTTTCAAATCAGGTGATCCCAGTTTTCCTGTTTGGGAATATGACAGCTTCTTTGTCATTCTAATCAAACCAGGATGAATCGCGATGTAAGAAGCTTGATTTTGATACATAAAGTAGTGGAGAATCACCAGGAAGCTGAATAAATCTCATAGGAGTTAGGATGAAGAAGCTATCCCACTTTCAAATCAGGTGATCCCAGTTTTCCTGTTTGGGAATATGACAGCTTCTTTGTCATTCTAATCAAACCAGGATGAATCGCGATGTAAGAAGCTTGATTTTGATACATAAAGTAGTGGAGAATCACCAGGAAGCTGAATAAATCTCATAGGAGTTAGGATGAAGAAGCTATCCCACTTTCAAATCAGGTGATCCCAGTTTTCCTGTTTGGGAATATGACAGCTTCTTTGTCATTCTAATCAAACCAGGATGAATCGCGATGTAAGAAGCTTGATTTTGATACATAAAGTAGTGGAGAATCACCAGGAAGCTGAATAAATCTCATAGGAGTTAGGATGAAGAAGCTATCCCACTTTCAAATCAGGTGATCCCAGTTTTCCTGTTTGGGAATATGACAGCTTCTTTGTCATTCTAATCAAACCAGGATGAATCGCGATGTAAGAAGCTTGATTTTGATACATAAAGTAGTGGAGAATCACCAGGAAGCTGAATAAATCTCATAGGAGTTAGGATGAAGAAGCTATCCCACTTTCAAATCAGGTGATCCCAGTTTTCCTGTTTGGGAATATGACAGCTTCTTTGTCATTCTAATCAAACCAGGATGAATCGCGATGTAAGAAGCTTGATTTTGATACATAAAGTAGTGGAGAATCACCAGGAAGCTGAATAAATCTCATAGGAGTTAGGATGAAGAAGCTATCCCACTTTCAAATCAGGTGATCCCAGTTTTCCTGTTTGGGAATATGACAGCTTCTTTGTCATTCTAATCAAACCAGGATGAATCGCGATGTAAGAAGCTTGATTTTGATACATAAAGTAGTGGAGAATCACCAGGAAGCTGAATAAATCTCATAGGAGTTAGGATGAAGAAGCTATCCCACTTTCAAATCAGGTGATCCCAGTTTTCCTGTTTGGGAATATGACAGCTTCTTTGTCATTCTAATCAAACCAGGATGAATCGCGATGTAAGAAGCTTGATTTTGATACATAAAGTAGTGGAGAATCACCAGGAAGTGAATAAATCTCATAGGAGTTAGGATGAAGAAGCTATCCCACTTTCAAATCAGGTGATCCCAGTTTTCCTGTTTGGGAATATGACAGCTTCTTTGTCATTCTAATCAAACCAGGATGAATCGCGATGTAAGAAGCTTGATTTTGATACATAAAGTAGTGGAGAATCACCAGGAAGCTGAATAAATCTCATAGGAGTTAGGATGAAGAAGCTATCCCACTTTCAAATCAGGTGATCCCAGTTTTCCTGTTTGGGAATATGACAGCTTCTTTGTCATTCTAATCAAACCAGGATGAATCGCGATGTAAGAAGCTTGATTTTGATACATAAAGTAGTGGAGAATCACCAGGAAGCTGAATAAATCTCATAGGAGTTAGGATGAAGAAGCTATCCCACTTTCAAATCAGGTGATCCCAGTTTTCCTGTTTGGGAATATGACAGCTTCTTTGTCATTCTAATCAAACCAGGATGAATCGCGATGTAAGAAGCTTGATTTTGATACATAAAGTAGTGGAGAATCACCAGGAAGCTGAATAAATCTCATAGGAGTTAGGATGAAGAAGCTATCCCACTTTCAAATCAGGTGATCCCAGTTTTCCTGTTTGGGAATATGACAGCTTCTTTGTCATTCTAATCAAACCAGGATGAATCGCGATGTAAGAAGCTTGATTTTGATACATAAAGTAGTGGAGAATCACCAGGAAGCTGAATAAATCTCATAGGAGTTAGGATGAAGAAGCTATCCCACTTTCAAATCAGGTGATCCCAGTTTTCCTGTTTGGGAATATGACAGCTTCTTTGTCATTCTAATCAAACCAGGATGAATCGCGATGTAAGAAGCTTGATTTTGATACATAAAGTAGTGGAGAATCACCAGGAAGCTGAATAAATCTCATAGGAGTTAGGATGAAGAAGCTATCCCACTTTCAAATCAGGTGATCCCAGTTTTCCTGTTTGGGAATATGACAGCTTCTTTGTCATTCTAATCAAACCAGGATGAATCGCGATGTAAGAAGCTTGATTTTGATACATAAAGTAGTGGAGAATCACCAGGAAGCTGAATAAATCTCATAGGAGTTAGGATGAAGAAGCTATCCCACTTTCAAATCAGGTGATCCCAGTTTTCCTGTTTGGGAATATGACAGCTTCTTTGTCATTCTAATCAAACCAGGATGAATCGCGATGTAAGAAGCTTGATTTTGATACATAAAGTAGTGGAGAATCACCAGGAAGCTGAATAAATCTCATAGGAGTTAGGATGAAGAAGCTATCCCACTTTCAAATCAGGTGATCCCAGTTTTCCTGTTTGGGAATATGACAGCTTCTTTGTCATTCTAATCAAACCAGGATGAATCGCGATGTAAGAAGCTTGATTTTGATACATAAAGTAGTGGAGAATCACCAGGAAGCTGAATAAATCTCATAGGAGTTAGGATGAAGAAGCTATCCCACTTTCAAATCAGGTGATCCCAGTTTTCCTGTTTGGGAATATGACAGCTTCTTTGTCATTCTAATCAAACCAGGATGAATCGCGATGTAAGAAGCTTGATTTTGATACATAAAGTAGTGGAGAATCACCAGGAAGCTGAATAAATCTCATAGGAGTTAGGATGAAGAAGCTATCCCACTTTCAAATCAGGTGATCCCAGTTTTCCTGTTTGGGAATATGACAGCTTCTTTGTCATTCTAATCAAACCAGGATGAATCGCGATGTAAGAAGCTTGATTTTGATACATAAAGTAGTGGAGAATCACCAGGAAGCTGAATAAATCTCATAGGAGTTAGGATGAAGAAGCTATCCCACTTTCAAATCAGGTGATCCCAGTTTTCCTGTTTGGGAATATGACAGCTTCTTTGTCATTCTAATCAAACCAGGATGAATCGCGATGTAAGAAGCTTGATTTTGATACATAAAGTAGTGGAGAATCACCAGGAAGCTGAATAAATCTCATAGGAGTTAGGATGAAGAAGCTATCCCACTTTCAAATCAGGTGATCCCAGTATGAGATTAAGAGATCTTTAGAGTGATTAGAATAAAGAGAGTGTTTAGGAAGTGATTAAGAGAAGTTTGTGAAAGATTAAGAGACTAGAAAGAGCCGTTTAGAGTCTAAGAGAAAACCATAGTCTAAGAGATTAGAGAGACTCGAACTGATTGATTTTATTAATGAGTGAAGTTACATATTTATATAGAAAGCATTAGGGTTTACAAGAGGCGAAATGGGCACTATTGAAGCATGTAGAGTCAAGGTTGCTTTCCGGATGATTGGATGGTAAGGCTCACACGCTTTGCCTCTTTACAGCCTGTTCCAGCCTGGCACGCTCTTCCCTTATCCACTCAACGGTCTGATCCCTTCTCCTTAAGTCCCCAAGTTAACACTCCCTTGTTACCGTTTCACTTGGTCGAGTTGGGTAAGTTTTGGTCGAGACCTTTGGTACGGACGGTACGGCCATGTACGGCCTTGTACGGACGTCCGTACCATTCACACCCAAACCCTTAAGCTTCTCCATCTCTTCTCCTCTTCAACTCCTCTTCTCTCCATACAATATAATCAACTCAACTCAACACTCCCCCTCAAGCTTAGCTTTGTGAAAGCCTAAGCTTGGATAGCTATGAGATCTTCCTCATTAAAAACCTACCAAGGAAAACCCATTGGGATAAAACCTTGATAAGGGAAAAAGAGTAAAGACCTCACAGCCAAGGGGATCAGCTCCTTCTCTTCCCAAGATCAATGAGGCCCAACCTATGTGAATGGACTCCATTGTCTTCTGTCTTGCAGCCTTGGTGAACACATCCGCTAACTGATCTTCACTTCTTGTGTAGCATGGCAAGATGACTCCTAAGATGATCATCTGCCTCACCTTGTGGCAATCAACTTCAATGTGCTTGGTTCTCTCATGGAACACCGAGTTGGAGGCAATGTGGATAGCAGCTTGGTTGTCACAATGCATGGTCATTGGCGTGGCTTGATCAATCTCCAAATGCTTCAAGATGCCTTTGATCCATACCAACTCGTTGGTGAGCTTCAGCATAGCTCTATACTCAGCTTCTGCACTTGAGCAAGACACCACCTTCTGCTTCTTACTCTTCCAAGTCACCAAGTTGCCTCCAATGAATGTGCAATAGCCTGTGGTTGATCTCCTGTCTGCTCTATCACCAGCCCAATCCGCATCACAGTATCCCACCACTTCAGTGCTTCCATTGCAGCCCATCCATACTCCTTGATCAGGTGAGCCGTTGAGATACATCAAGATCCTCTCCACCATGCGCCAATGATGTTCCTTAGGTACTTGCATGTGTTGACTCACCTGATTCACAGCAAAACAAATGTCAGGTCTAGTTATAGTGAGATAAATCAATTTGCCAACTAGTTTTCTATAGAGTTTAGGATCCTGATAAGGTTTGCTGTCTTCAATCTCCCCCTCTCGTGGGACTTTGTAGCCATCCTCCATAGGCATCCTTGCTGTCTTGCCTCCATAAGCACCTGCACCTTTCAAAAGATCAAGTGTATACTTCTTTGGGACATGAACAAACCTTCCTTGGATCTACATATCTCAATTCCAAGAAAGTATTTCATTTCTCCCAAGTCTTTAATCTCAAACATGGATTTAAGAAACTCCTTGGTTGCTATGATACCTTCCTTATCACTCCCTGTGATAATGATATCATCAACATACACAAGAAGTGCAATCATACCTGAGGGAGTCGTGAGTGTGAAGAGGGTGTGATCTAGTTCAGACTTCTTGAAGCCTCGGCCATTCAGAGTAGTACTCAACTTGTTGTACCAAGCTCTTGGTGATTGCTTCAGCCCATAGATGGCTTTCTTCAGTCTCAACACATTTCCACTCTTCACTAAGTGTTCAAGGCCTGGAGGTGGATGCATATACACTTCATCCTCAAGTTCACCTTGTAGAAACGCATTCTTCACATCCATTTGCCATAACCCCCATCCAAGATTCACAGCTAAGCTCAGTACAATCCGGATTGTGTGGAGTTTAGCTACTGGTGCAAAGGTTTCTATGTAATCTTCTCCATAAGTTTGAGTGAAACCTCTTGCAACTAGCCTTGACTTCTTCCTCTCAACCTTTCCATCCGCTTTGTACTTGATTGTGAATATCCATCTACTAGTCACAGCCTTCTTCCCTTTTGGTAACTCACTCTCATACCATGTATCATTCTTGATCATTGCTCCTGCCTCATCTCCAACTGATTCCTTCCATTCTTTATCTTTCATTGCTTCTTCATAGCTTCTTGGGATGTGATTCTCATCCAAGTTTACCATGAAAGCGCAATGTGCTTCTGGATATTGAGCAAAGGAGCACACGGCTTGAGAAGGATGCTCCACAGCTTGGGCATTGTAGTACACTCTCGTGTTTACCCAACTGGAAGGATCCTTCCTTATCCTTGTACTCCTTCTTAGTGGCTGCACAACCGGTTCTTCTTCCTGTTGTTCTTCTACCACTTCATCTTGAGAAGGTGTTTGTGTCACACCATGATCATGTCCATGACCATCCGAGCCTATGCTCTCTTCTCCTTCATTCTCTACTCCTCCTTCATCTTGGTTGGCCTCTTGCATAGGCTCCTCATGCTCCTCTCCTCCCTCATGATCAAGGTGGGATGGTGAACCAACTTCAGGAGGTGTAGTTGCGTGATTCCTTGGATCCTGGGATGTACTGATTCCAAGACCTTCAAGAATGATCCGCAAGGTGGTGGCCTTGTCTGATGTTAAGTCCTTCAGGTCTTCTTGATTCTTTTCTTCATAGTATCCTCTATCTTCCAAGAACTTCACATCTCTAGATACAAGAACTCTCCTTGCTATAGGATCATAGCATTTGTATCCTTTCTGTGTAGCTGAGTATCCTATGAACACAGCCTTAGTGCTTCTTGCTTCTAGCTTGTTGATCATCTCTCCTGGTTTGAGTACAAAGCATAGGCATCCAAAGACTCGCAATAATCAAGAGCTGGCTTGTACCTGTTCAGAACTTCAAATGGAGCCTTCTCATTCAGAACTTTGGTTGGGGTTCTGTTTATCAGGTAACAAGCAGTGGCAACCGCATCACTCCAAAATCTCTTTGGAACATTACTCTGAAACATAAGTGACCTTGCCACTTCCATGAGATGCCTATTCTTCCTCTCAGCCACTCCATTTTGCTGTGGAGTATAAGGACAGCTTGTTTGATGTAGATCCCATGTTGTGATAGGTGTTGCTTGAATGCATGACTCGTGTACTCTCCTCCATTATCTGATCTCAAAATTTTAATCTTAGCATGATAATGGTTAGTTACATAAGTTTGAAAGTTCCTAAATGCATCAAGTACCCTATCTTTGGTCTGAATTAAGGTTAACCAGGTGTATTTGGATTTTTCATCAATGAATGTGACAAAATACTTATAACTATCTCTAGATAAGCAAGGGGCAGTCCATACATCTGAATGAATTAGATCAAAGCAATTATCATAAACGGTAGTAGACTTTTGAAACACAGTTCTACAATGCTTGCCTAAAATGCAAGCTTCACAATCCTTATTCTCAAACACAACACCTGGTACCATTAAGTTCAAAGCTTTAACATGAGGGTGTCCTACTCTAGCATGCCACAATGCATTTTTATTCAACAAAGAAGCAGAAGTAAACGAGCAACTATAATCAGGAACAGAAGTGAGTTCTTCAAGCATATAGAGATCTCCCTTAGTCACCCCCTTCCCAATCAATCCTGCTCTCAATATCCTGAAACTTCACATCATTAGGACTAAAGATAACATTGCATTGTAAATCATTAGTACATTTCTTCACTGATAATAGGTTTGATGTGAATTCAGGCATGTAAAAAGCTCTAGATTCTTTGTTAAACAGCTTAAGCTTTCCTATTCCTCTAATGGGTATCTTATCCCCATTTGCTATCATCACATGCCCATGTGTAGGTTCTATATCCTTAATCAAGTTTTCATCACTTATCATATGATGTGATGCACCAGAATCAACAATCAATGGTTTACCTACTCGTTTAGCATTATGGCATAGATTACTAAGTGATGAATGCATCTTATCAGTTCTAGCAATGTGAGCATGTCTATACTCATTCCTAGCTTCTAACCGTTCTACTAGTTCTCTAATCAAGTGATCATCCTTATATGCAATCATAGAAGCTCCAAAGGAATAACCGTAAGTGTTACCGTTTTCCTTTAGCATTTTGAAGAGGGCATCAAGGTCTGATCTCTTGATGTAGTCATCATTGCTGCGGGAGCTTGAGGCGCCTGTGTAAGCCACCAGAGACTTCCCATTCCCATCATTGCCTCCAAGCCCATCCACTTCACTGATCTTGCTGGTGCCAGCTCCGCTTGAACCTTCAGTCACATTTGCCCTTCCCTCACGCTCCTTCATGAACTTGGCCGGCTTGAGGTGTGGGTGCAGTATCCAGCATTGGCTCTTCTTATGACCATGCTTCTTGCAATGATCACAGTTGCCATTGAACTTCCTGTCCTCGTACTTCCCGTGAGATGCCTTGTTTGCTTGTGGAGCCTCGGTTGAATCCTCATGAGCTGCTTGATTGGCAAGAGAGAGCTCCCCCTTTCCTCCAAACAAACCCATGGATCCCTGCTCCCTTTGGATTTGTGCACACACCTCCTCAAGGTCCGGAAGCTTGTCTGACCTTAACATGTGCTGGATGAGCTGGGTGTAGGCCGGGTTCAGTGTGAGAAGCAGCCCAAAGACCTTGTCTTGCTCGCGCCTCTCATTCAGCTGATCTGGATCAGTTGTGCTCGGCCTCAGCATCTCCAGCTCTGACCATAAGGACCTGAACCTCCCCAAGTGCTTAGTGAACTCCATGTCCTCTTGTGCAAGACGGTTGATCGCTAGCTTCACTTCAAACACACGGCTGAGGTTGGAAATGTTCCCATACACCTTCTTCAGCGTGTCCCACAGCTCCTTGGCTGATTCACAGTAGCTGTAGGCATCCAAGATAGCTGGGTCCAAGGATGCGTGTAGAACCGTCATCACCAGCATGTCTTCTTGTTGCCATTTCTCCACAGCCGCTTCATTGGAGACCTCTTCTTGATCTCCTCCCTGAGTAATGAGTTTCGGAGCCTCCCCTGTTGTGATGTGCCCCCACAAACCCTTACTTCCCACCGCAGTCTTCACCATCCGAGACCACACAAGGTAGTTGCTACCTTTGAAAGTAACCGCTACCTTCATCCTCATGTTCATCCCCTGTTCCATCTTTGCTTGACTTGAAAACTTGAATCTTGATCTCGTACACACCAACCTTGAGTCTAGAATCACGCAAACCCACAGAACGTAGCACAGCTTCAACTAGAACGAACCACAGCTTCAACACCTTCAAGACTACTCGCGTGTAGCTTCAAAGACGTTTAGCTTGTAACTCTCTAAAGATCAAACCCCAGATTCAAATGAACCTGGCTCTGATACCATATGAGATTAAGAGATCTTTAGAGTGATTAGAATAAAGAGAGTGTTTAGGAAGTGATTAAGAGAAGTTTGTGAAAGATTAAGAGACTAGAAAGAGCCGTTTAGAGTCTAAGAGAAACCATAGTCTAAGAGATTAGAGAGACTCGAACTGATTGATTTATTAATGAGTGAAGTTACATATTTATATAGAAAGCATAGGTTTACAAGAGGCGAAATGGGCACTATTGAAGCATGTAGAGTCAAGGTTGCTTTCCGGATGATTGGATGGTAAGGCTCACACGCTTTGCCTCTTTACAGCCTGTTCCAGCCTGGCACGCTCTTCCCTTATCCACTCAACGGTCTGATCCCTTCTCCTTAAGTCCCCAAGTTAACACTCCCTTGTTACCGTTTCACTTGGTCGAGTTGGGTAAGTTTTTGTCGAGACCTTGGTACGGACGGTACGGCCATGTACGGCCTTGTACGGACGTCCGTACCATTCACACCCAACCCCTTAAGCTTCTCCCATCTCTTCTCCTCTTCAACTCCTCTTCTCTCCATACCAATATAATCACTCAACTCACACACCAGTTTCCTTTTGGGCAATATGACAGCTTATTTGTCATTCTAATCAAACCAGGATGAATCGCGATGTAAGAAGATTGATTTTGAAACATAAAGTATGGGAGAAAATCACCAGGAAGCTGATAAATCTCATAGGAGTTAGGATGAAGAAGCTATCCCACTTAAATCAGGTGATCCCAGTTTTCCTGTTTGGAGATATGACAGCTTCTTTGTCATTCTAATCAAACCAGGAGAATCGCGATGTAAGAAGCTTGATTTTGATACATAAATTAGTGGAGAATCACCAGGAAGTCGAATAATCTCACAGGAGTTAGGATAAGAAGCTATCCCCCACTTTCAAATCAAGGTGATCCCATTTTTTCTGTTTGGGACTATGAACAGCTTCTTTGTCATTCTAATCAAACCAGGATGAATCGCGATGTAAGAAGCTTGATTTTGATACTAAAGTAGTGGAGAATCATCAGGAAGCTGAATAAATCTCATAGGAGTTAGGATGAAAAAGCTATCCACTTCAAATCAGGTGATCCCATTTTTCCTGTTTGGGAATAATGACGCTTCTTTGTCATTCTATTCTAATCAAACCAGGATGAATCGCGATGTAAGAAGCTTGATTTTGATACATAAAGTAGTGGAGAATCACCAGGAAGTCGAATAAATCTCACAGGAGTTAGGATGAAGAGCTATCCCCACTTCAAATCTGTGATCCCAGTTTCCTGTTTGGGAATATGACAGCTTCTTTGTTATCTAATCAACCAGGATGATCGTGATGTAAGAAGCTTGATTTTGATACATAAAGTAGTGGAGAATCACCAGGAAGCAATAAATCTCATAGGAGTTAGGATGAGAAGCTATCCATCACTTTCACTCATGTGATCCCAGTTTTCCTGTTTGGGAATATGACAGCTTCTTTGTCATTCTAATCAACCAGATGACGCGATGTAAGAAGCTTGATTTTGATACATAAAGTAGTGGAAATCACCAGGAAGGCTGAATAAATCTCATAGGAGTTAGGATAAAGAAGCTATCCCACTTTCAAATCAGGTGATCCCAGTTTTCCTGTTTGGGATATGACAGCTTCTTTGTCATTCTAATCAAACCAGGATGAATCGCGATGTAAGAAGCTGATTTGATCTAAAGTAGTGGAGAATCACCAGGAAGCTGAATAAATCTCATAGGAGTTAGGATGAAGAAGTCTATCCCCTTTCAAATCAGGTGATCCCAGTTTCCTGTTTGGAATATGACAGCTTCTTGTGATTCTAATCAAACCAGGATGAATCGCGATGTAAGCAGCTTGATTTTGAAACATAAAGTAGTGGAGAATCACCAGGAAAGCTGAATAAATCTCTAGGAGGTAACGATGAA
>NW_026016875.1:0-73546 GCF_020379485.1 Brassica napus | reverse complement strand
CACCCTTCAGTACTCACTCTCGTTTCTATATCTCAGTTTCCGGCCAATCCAAGTGTAAGGCCGTGGGGCCCACATGATTTCTGCCGTTTTGTTTCGAGCGAAAAGTGCATCGAGGTTAACGGCGTTAAGAAAGCTCAAAAACACCTTGAGAATCCGCTTTCGATCTTTTTTACGTGCATAACTTTCCGCAGCCCGTTTGAGGTCAAAACGGCTGAATTTGAGCCCGAAAAATTGCGCCCCCTATTCACCGCCCATTATGGTTTCTGGGGCTTTCCGAAATGGTGCTATGGGCGACGTAGTTCCTCACGGTTCAAAGTTATGAGGTTCCAAGTTTAGACTCGTTTTAAAGTAAAAAAAATAAAAAATAAAAAGGGTGCAACACGAGGACTTCCCGGGAGGTCACCCATCCTAGTACTACTCTCGCCCAAGCACGCTTAACTGCGGAGTTCTGATGGGATCCGTGCATTAGTGCTGGTATGATCGCACCCGTCAGTACATCACTCTCGTTTCTATATATCATTTTCCCGGCCAATCCAAGTGTAAGGCCGTGGGGCCCCCATGATTTTCTTGCCGTTTTTGTTTCGAGCGAAAAGTGCATCGAGGTTAATGGCGTTAAGAAAGCATCAAAAACACCTTGAAATCCGCTTTCGATCTTTTTTTACGTGCCATAACTTTCCGCAGCCCGTTTGAGGGTCAAAACGGCTGAATTTGGCCCGAAAAATTGCGCCCCCTATTCACCGCCCATTATGGTTTCTGGGGCTTTCCGAAATGGTGCTATGGGCGACGTAGTTCCTCACGGTTCAAAGTTATGAGGTTTCCAAGTTTAAACTCGTTTTTAGGCTAAAAAAAAATAAAAAATAAAAAGGGGTGCAACACGAGGACTTCCCGGGAGGTCACCCATCCTAGTACTACTCTCGCCCAAGCACGCTTAACTGCGGAGTTCTGATGGGATCCGGTGCATTAGTGCTGGTATGATCGCACCCGTCAGTACATCACTCTCGTTTCTATATATCCTTTTCCCGGCCAATCCAAGTGTAAGGCCGTGGGCCCCACATGATTTTCTTCCGTTTTGTTTCGAGCGAAAAAGTGCATCGAGGTTAACGGCGTTAAGAAAGCATCAAAAACACCTGAGAATCCGCTTTCGATCTTTTTTACGTGCCATAACTTTCCGCAGCCGTTTGAGGGTCAAAACGGCTGAATTTGAGCCCGAAAAATTGCGCCCCCTATCACCCGCCATTATGGTTTCTGGGGCTTTCCGAAATGGTGCTATGGGCGACGTAGTTCCTCACGGTTCAAAAGTTATGAGGTTTCCAAGTTTAAACTCGTTTTAGGCTAAAAAAATTAAAAAATAAAAGGGGTGCAACACGAGGACTTCCCGGGAGGTCACCCATCCTAGTACTACTCTCGCCCAAGCACGCTTACTGCGGAGTTCTGATGGGATCCGGTGCATTAGTGCTGGTATGATCGCACCCGTCAGTACATCACTCTCGTTTCTATATATCCTTTTCCCGGCCAATCCAAGTGTAAGGCCGTGGGGCCCACATGATTTTCTTGCCGTTTTTTTCGAGCGAAAAAGTGCATCGAGGTTAACGGCGTTAAGAAAGCATCAAAACACCCTGAGAATCCGCTTTCGATCTTTTTTACGTGCCATAACTTTCCGCAGCCCGTTTGAGGGTCAAAACGGCTGAATTTGAGCCCGAAAATTGCGCCACCCTATTCACCGCCCATTATGGTTTCTGGGCTTTCCGAAATGGTGCTATGGGCGACGTAGTTCCTCACGGTTCAAAAGTTATGAGGTTTCCAAGTTTAAACTCGTTTTAGGCTAAAAAATAAAAAAAAAAAAAAGGGGTGCAACACGAGGACTTCCCGGGAGGTCACCCATCCTAGTACTACTCTCGCCCAAGCACGCTTAACTGCGGAGTTCTGATGGGATCCGGTGCATTAGTGCTGGTATGATCGCACCCGTCAGTACATCACTCTCGTTTCTATATATCATTTTCCCGGCCAATCCAAGTGTAAGGCCGTGGGGCCCACATGATTTTCTTGCCGTTTTGTTTCGAGCGAAAAAGTGCATCGAGGTTACGGCGTTAAGAAAGCATCAAAAACACCTGAGAATCCGCTTTCGATCTTTTTTACGTGCCATAACTTTCCGCAGCCCGTTTGAGGGTCAAAACGGCTGAATTTGAGCCCGAAAAATGCGCCCCTATTCACCGCCCATTATGGTTTCTGGGGCTTTCCGAAATGGTGCTATGGGCGACGTAGTTCCTCACGGTTCAAAAGTTATGAGGTTTCCAAGTTTAGACTCGTTTTAGGCTAAAAAAAAAATTAAAAATAAAAAGGGGTGCAACACGAGGACTTCCCGGGAGGTCACCCATCCTAGTACTCTCACTCTCGCCAAGCACGCTTACTGCGGAGTTCTGATGGGATCCGGTGCATTAGTGCTGGTATGATCGCACCCGTCAGTACATCACTCACTCTCGTTTCTATATATCCTTTTTCCCGGCCAATCCAAGTGTAAGGCCGTGGGGCCCACATGATTTTCTTGCCGTTTTGTTTCGAGCGAAAAAGTGCATCGAGGTTAACGGCGTTAAGAAAGCATCAAAAACACCTGAAAATCCGCTTTCGATCTTTTTTTACGTGCCATAACTTCCGCAGCCCGTTTGAGGGTCAAAACGGCTGAATTTGAGCCCGAAAAATTGCGCCCCCTATTCACCGCCCATTATGGTTTCTGGGGCTTTCCGAAATGGTGCTATGGGCGACGTAGTTCCTCACGGTTCAAAAGTTATGAGGTTTCCAAGTTTAGACTCGTTTTAAGGTTAAAAAAAATTAAAAAATAAAAAGGGGTGCAACACGAGGACTTCCCGGGAGGTCACCCATCCTAGTACTACTCTCGCCCAAGCACGCTTACTGCGGAGTTCTGATGGGATCCGGTGCATTAGTGCTGGTATGATCGCACCCGTCAGTACATCACTCTCGTTTCTATATATCATTTTCCCGGCCAATCCAAGTGTAAGGCCGTGGGCCCCACATGATTTTCTTGCTTTTTTGTTTCAGCGAAAAAGTGCATCGAGGTTAACGGCGTTAAGAAAGCATCAAAACAACTTGAAATCCGCTTTCGATCTTTTTTACGTGCCATAACTTTCCGCAGCCCGTTTGAGGGTCAAAACGGCTGAATTTGAGCCCGAAAAATTGCGCCCCCTATTCACCGCCCATTATGGTTTCTGGGGCTTTCCGAAATGGTGCTATGGGCGACGTAGTTCCTCACGGTTCAAAAGTTATGAGGTTTCCAAGTTTAAACTAGTTTTAGGCTAAAAAAAATTAAAAAATAAAAAGGGGTGCAACACGAGGACTTCCCGGGAGGTCACCCATCCTAGTACTACTACTCTCGCCCAAGCACGCTTAACTGCGGAGTTCTGATGGGATCCGGTGCATTAGTGCTGGTATGATCGCACCCGTCAGTACATCACTCTCGTTTCTATATATCCTTTTCCCGGCCAATCCAAGTGTAAGGCCGTGGGGCCCACATGATTTTCTTGCTTGCGTTTTTTTCGAGCGAAAAGTGCATCGAGGTTAACGGCGTTAAGAAGCATCAAAAACACCTTGAGAATCCGCTTTCGATCTTTTTTACGTGCCATAACTTTCCGCAGCCCGTTTGAGGGTCAAAACGGCTGAATTTGAGCCCGAAAAATTGCGCCCCCTATTCACCGCCCATTATGGTTTCTGGGGCTTTCCGAAATGGTGCTATGGGCGACGTAGTTCCTCACGGTTCAAAAGTTATGAGGTTTCCAAGTTTAAACTCGTTTTAGGCTAAAAAAAAATAAAAAATAAAAAGGGGGGCAACACGAGGACTTCCCGGGAGGTCACCCATCCTAGTACTACTCTCGCCCAAGCACGCTTAACTGCGGAGTTCTGATGGGATCCGGTGCATTAGTGCTGGTATGATCGCACCCGTCAGTACATCACTCTCGTTTCTATATATCATTTTCCCGGCCAATCCAAGTGTAAGGCCGTGGGGCCCACATGATTTTCTTGCCGTTTTGTTTCGAGCGAAAAAGTGCATCGAGGTTAACGGCGTTAAGAAAGCATCAAAAACACCTTGAGAATCCGCTTTCGATCTTTTTTACGTGCCATAACTTTCCGCAGCCCGTTTGAGGGTCAAAACGGCTGAATTTGAGCCCGAAAAATTGCGCCCCCTATTCACCGCCCATTATGGTTTCTGGGGCTTTCCGAAATGGTGCTATGGGCGACGTAGTTCCTCACGGTTCAAAAGTTATGAGGTTTCCAAGTTTAGACTCGTTTTAGGCTAAAAAAAATTAAAAAATAAAAAGGGGCAACACGAGGACTTCCCGGGAGGTCACCCATCCTAGTACTACTCTCGCCCAAGCACGCTTAACTGCGGAGTTCTGATGGGATCCGGTGCATTAGTGCTGGTATGATCGCACCCGTCAGTACATCACTCTCGTTTCTATATATCCTTTTCCCGGCCAATCCAAGTGTAAGGCCGTGGGGCCCACATGATTTTCTTGCCGTTTTGTTTCGAGCGAAAAGTGCATCGAGGTTAACGGCGTTAAGAAAGCATCAAAACACCTTGAGAATCCGCTTTCGATCTTTTTTACGTGCCATAACTTTCCGCAGCCCGTTTGAGGGTCAAAACGGCTGAATTTGAGCCCGAAAAATTGCGCCCCCTATTCACCGCCCATTATGGTTTCTGGGGCTTTCCGAAATGGTGCTATGGGCGACGTAGTTCCTCACGGTTCAAAAGTTATGAGGTTTCCAAGTTTAAACTCGTTTTAGGCTAAAAAAAAATTAAAAAATAAAAAGGGGTGCAACACGAGGACTTCCCGGGAGGTCACCCATCCTAGTACTACTCTCGCCCAAGCACGCTTACTGCGGAGTTCTGATGGGATCCGGTGCATTAGTGCTGGTATGATCGCACCCGTCAGTACATCACTCTCGTTTCTATATATCCTTTTCCCGGCCAATCCAAGTGTAAGGCCGTGGGGCCCACATGATTTTCTTGCCGTTTTGTTTCGAGCGAAAAGTGCATCGAGGTTAACGGCGTTAAGAAAGCATCAAAAACACCTTGAGAATCCGCTTTCGATCTTTTTTACGTGCCATAACTTTCCGCAGCCCGTTTGAGGGTCAAAACGGCTGAATTTGAGCCCGAAAAATTGCGCCCCCTATTCACCGCCCATTATGGTTTCTGGGGCTTTCCGAAATGGTGCTATGGGCGACGTAGTTCCTCACGGTTCAAAAGTTATGAGGTTTCCAAGTTTAAACTCGTTTTAGGCTAAAAAAAAATTAAAAAATAAAAGGGGTGCAACACGAGGACTTCCCGGAGGTCACCCATCCTAGTACTACTCTCGCCCAAGCACGCTTACTGCGGAGTTCTGATGGGATCCGGTGCATTAGTGCTGGTATGATCGCACCCGTCAGTACATCACTCTCGTTTCTATATATCATTTTCCCGGCCAATCCAAGTAAGGCCGGGGGGCCCACATGATTTTCTTGCCGTTTTGTTTCGAGCGAAAAAGTGCATCGAGGTTAACGGCGTTAAGAAAGCATCAAAAACACCTTGAGAATCCGCTTTCGATCTTTTTTACGTGCCATAACTTTCCGCAGCCCGTTTGAGGGTCAAAACGGCTGAATTTGAGCCCGAAAAATTGCGCCCCCCTATTCACCACCGCCCATTATGGTTTCTGGGGCTTTCCGAAATGGTGCTATGGGCGACGTAGTTCCTCACGGTTCAAAAGTTATGAGGTTTCCAAGTTTAGACTCGTTTTAAGGTAAAAAAAAAATTAAAAAATAAAAAAGGGTGCAACACGAGGACTTCCCGGGAGGTCACCCATCCTAGTACTACTCTCGCCCAAGCACGCTTAACTGCGGAGTTCTGATGGGATCCGGTGCATTAGTGCTGGTATGATCGCACCCGTCAGTACATCACTCTCGTTTCTATATATCATTTTCCCGGCCAATCCAAGTGTAAGGCCGTGGGGCCCACATGATTTTCTTGCCGTTTTGTTTCGAGCGAAAAGTGCATCGAGGTTAACGGCGTTAAGAAAGCATCAAAAACACCTGAGAATCCGCTTTCGATCTTTTTTACGTGCCAAACTTTCCAACTTTCGCAGCCCGTTTGAGGGTCAAAACGGCTGAATTTGAGCCCGAAAAATTGCGCCCCCTATTCACCGCCCATTATGTTTTCTGGGCTTTCCGAAATGGTGCTATGGGCGACGTAGTTCCTCACGGTTCAAAAGTTATGAGGTTTCCAAGTTTAAACTCGTTTTAGGCTAAAAAAAATTAAAAAAATAAAGGGGTGCAACACGAGGACTTCCCGGGAGGTCACCCATCCTAGTACTACTACTCTCTCGCCCAAGCACGCTTAACTGCGGAGTTCTGATGGGATCCGGTGCATTAGTGCTGGTATGATCGCACCCGTCAGTACATCACTCTCGTTTCTATATATCTTTTCCCGGCCAATCCAAGTGTAAGGCCGTGGGGCCCACATGATTTTCTTGCCGTTTTGTTTCGAGCGAAAAAGTGCATCGAGGTTAACGGCGTTAAGAAAGCATCAAAAACACCTTGAGAATCCGCTTTCGATCTTTTTTACGTGCCATAACTTTCCGCAGCCCGTTTGAGGGTCAAAACGGCTGAATTTGAGCCCGAAAAATTGCGCCCCCTATTCACCGCCCATTATGGTTTCTGGGGCTTTCCGAAATGGTGCTATGGGCGACGTAGTTCCTCACGTTCAAAAGTTATGAGGTTTCCAAGTTTAAACTCGTTTTAGGCTAAAAAAAATTAAAAATAAAAAGGGGTGCAACACGAGGACTTCCCGGGAGGTCACCCATCCTAGTACTACTCTCGCCCAAGCACGCTTAACTGCGGAGTTCTGATGGGATCCGGTGCATTAGTGCTGGTATGATCGCACCCGTCAGTACATCACTCTCGTTTCTATATATCCTTTTCCCGCCAATCCAAGTGTAAGGCCGTGGGGCCCACATGATTTTCTTGCCGTTTTGTTTCGAGCGAAAAGTGCATCGAGGTTACGGCGTTAAGAAAGCATCAAAAACACCTTGAGAATCCGCTTTCGATCTTTTTTACGTGCCATAACTTTCCGCAGCCCGTTTGAGGGTCAAAACGGCTGAATTTGAGCCCGAAAAATTGCGCCCCCTATTCACCGCCCATTATGGTTTCTATGGGCTTTCCGAAATGGTGCTATGGGCGACGTAGTTCCTCACGGTTCAAAAGTTATGAGGTTTCCAAGTTTAGACTCGTTTTAGGCTAAAAAAAAATTAAAAAATAAAAGGGGTGCAACACGAGGACTTCCCGGGAGGTCACCCATCCTAGTACTACTCTCGCCCAAGCACGCTTAACTGCGGAGTTCTGATGGGATCCGGTGCATTAGTGCTGGTATGATCGCACCCGTCAGTACATCACTCTCGTTTCTATATATCCTTTTCCCGGCCAATCCAAGTGTAAGGCCGTGGGGCCCACATGATTTTCTTGCCGTTTTGTTTCGAGCGAAAAAGTGCATCGAGGTTAACGGCGTTAAGAAAGCATCAAAAACACCTTGAGAATCCGCTTTCGATCTTTTTTACGTGCCATAACTTTCCGCAGCCCGTTTGAGGGTCAAAACGGCTGAATTTGAGCCCGAAAAATTGCGCCCCCTATTCACCGCCCATTATGGTTTCTGGGGCTTTCCGAAATGGTGCTATGGGCGACGTAGTTCCTCACGGTTCAAAAGTTATGAGGTTTCCAAGTTTAAACTCGTTTTAGGCTAAAAAAAAATAAAAAATAAAAAGGGGTGCAACACGAGGACTTCCCGGGAGGTCACCCATCCTAGTACTACTCTCGCCCAAGCACGCTTAACTGCGGAGTTCTGATGGGATCCGGTGCATTAGTGCTGGTATGATCGCACCCGTCAGTACATCACTCTCGTTTCTATATATCCTTTTCCCGGCCAATCCAAGTGTAAGGCCGTGGGGCCCACATGATTTTCTTGCCGTTTTGTTTCGAGCGAAAAAGTGCATCGAGGTTAACGGCGTTAAGAAAGCATCAAAAACACCTTGAGAATCCGCTTTCGATCTTTTTTACGTGCCATAACTTTCCGCAGCCCGTTTGAGGGTCAAAACGGCTGAATTTGAGCCCGAAAAATTGCGCCCCCTATTCACCGCCCATTATGGTTTCTGGGGCTTTCCGAAATGGTGCTATGGGCGACGTAGTTCCTCACGGTTCAAAAGTTATGAGGTTTCCAAGTTTAAACTCGTTTTAGGCTAAAAAAAATTAAAAAATAAAAAGGGGTGCAACACGAGGACTTCCCGGGAGGTCACCCATCCTAGTACTACTCTCGCCCAAGCACGCTTACTGCGGAGTTCTGATGGGATCCGGTGCATTAGTGCTGGTATGATCGCACCCGTCAGTACATCACTCTCGTTTCTATATATCCTTTTCCCGGCCAATCCAAGTGTAAGGCCGTGGGGCCCACATGATTTTCTTGCCGTTTTGTTTCGAGCGAAAAAGTGCATCGAGGTTAACGGCGTTAAGAAAGCATCAAAAACACCTTGAGAATCCGCTTTCGATCTTTTTTACGTGCCATAACTTTCCGCAGCCCGTTTGAGGGTCAAAACGGCTGAATTTGAGCCCGAAAAATTGCGCCCCCTATTCACCGCCCATTATGGTTTCTGGGGCTTTCCGAAATGGTGCTATGGGCGACGTAGTTCCTCACGGTTCAAAAGTTATGAGGTTTCCAAGTTTAAACTCGTTTTAGGCTAAAAAAAAATTAAAAAATAAAAAGGGGTGCAACACGAGGACTTCCCGGGAGGTCACCCATCCTAGTACTACTCTCGCCCAAGCACGCTTAACTGCGGAGTTCTGATGGGATCCGGTGCATTAGTGCTGGTATGATCGCACCCGTCAGTACATCACTCTCGTTTCTATATATCCTTTTCCCGGCCAATCCAAGTGTAAGGCCGTGGGGCCCACATGATTTTCTTGCCGTTTTGTTTCGAGCGAAAAAGTGCATCGAGGTTAACGGCGTTAAGAAAGCATCAAAAACACCTTGAGAATCCGCTTTCGATCTTTTTTACGTGCCATAACTTTCCGCAGCCCGTTTGAGGGTCAAAACGGCTGAATTTGAGCCCGAAAAATTGCGCCCCCTATTCACCGCCCATTATGGTTTCTGGGGCTTTCCGAAATGGTGCTATGGGCGACGTAGTTCCTCACGGTTCAAAAGTTATGAGGTTTCCAAGTTTAAACTCGTTTTAGGCTAAAAAAAATTAAAAAATAAAAAGGGGTGCAACACGAGGACTTCCCGGGAGGTCACCCATCCTAGTACTACTCTCGCCCAAGCACGCTTAACTGCGGAGTTCTGATGGGATCCGGTGCATTAGTGCTGGTATGATCGCACCCGTCAGTACATCACTCTCGTTTCTATATATCCTTTTCCCGGCCAATCCAAGTGTAAGGCCGTGGGGCCCACATGATTTTCTTGCCGTTTTGTTTCGAGCGAAAAAGTGCATCGAGGTTAACGGCGTTAAGAAAGCATCAAAAACACCTTGAGAATCCGCTTTCGATCTTTTTTACGTGCCATAACTTTCCGCAGCCCGTTTGAGGGTCAAAACGGCTGAATTTGAGCCCGAAAAATTGCGCCCCCTATTCACCGCCCATTATGGTTTCTGGGGCTTTCCGAAATGGTGCTATGGGCGACGTAGTTCCTCACGGTTCAAAAGTTATGAGGTTTCCAAGTTTAAACTCGTTTTAGGCTAAAAAAAAATAAAAAGGGGTGCAACACGAGGACTTCCCGGGAGGTCACCCATCCTAGTACTACTCTCTCGCCCAAGCACGCTTAACTGCGGAGTTCTGATGGGATCCGGTGCATTAGTGCTGGTATGATCGCACCCGTCAGTACATCACTCTCGTTTCTATATATCCTTTTCCCGGCCAATCCAAGTGTAAGGCCGTGGGGCCCACATGATTTTCTTGCCGTTTTGTTTCGAGCGAAAAAGTGCATCGAGGTTAACGGCGTTAAGAAAGCATCAAAAACACCTTGAGAATCCGCTTTCGATCTTTTTTACGTGCCATAACTTTCCGCAGCCCGTTTGAGGGTCAAAACGGCTGAATTTGAGCCCGAAAAATTGCGCCCCCTATTCACCGCCCATTATGGTTTCTGGGGCTTTCCGAAATGGTGCTATGGGCGACGTAGTTCCTCACGGTTCAAAAGTTATGAGGTTTCCAAGTTTAACTCGTTTTAGGCTAAAAAAAATAAAAAATAAAAAGGGGTGCAACACGAGGACTTCCCGGGAGGTCACCCATCCTAGTACTACTCTCGCCCAAGCACGCTTAACTGCGGAGTTCTGATGGGATCCGGTGCATTAGTGCTGGTATGATCGCACCCGTCAGTACATCACTCTCGTTTCTATATATCCTTTTCCCGGCCAATCCAAGTGTAAGGCCGTGGGGCCCACATGATTTTCTTGCCGTTTTGTTTCGAGCGAAAAAGTGCATCGAGGTTAACGGCGTTAAGAAAGCATCAAAAACACCTTGAGAATCCGCTTTCGATCTTTTTTACGTGCCATAACTTTCCGCAGCCCGTTTGAGGGTCAAAACGGCTGAATTTGAGCCCGAAAAATTGCGCCCCCTATTCACCGCCCATTATGGTTTCTGGGGCTTTCCGAAATGGTGCTATGGGCGACGTAGTTCCTCACGGTTCAAAAGTTATGAGGTTTCCAAGTTTAAACTCGTTTTAGGCTAAAAAAAAATTAAAAAAAAAAAGGGGTGCAACACGAGGACTTCCCGGGAGGTCACCCATCCTAGTACTACTCTCGCCCAAGCACGCTTAACTGCGGAGTTCTGATGGGATCCGGTGCATTAGTGCTGGTATGATCGCACCCGTCAGTACATCACTCTCGTTTCTATATATCCTTTTCCCGGCCAATCCAAGTGTAAGGCCGTGGGGCCCACATGATTTTCTTGCCGTTTTGTTTCGAGCGAAAAAGTGCATCGAGGTTAACGGCGTTAAGAAAGCATCAAAAACACCTTGAGAATCCGCTTTCGATCTTTTTTACGTGCCATAACTTTCCGCAGCCCGTTTGAGGGTCAAAACGGCTGAATTTGAGCCCGAAAAATTGCGCCCCCTATTCACCGCCCATTATGGTTTCTGGGGCTTTCCGAAATGGTGCTATGGGCGACGTAGTTCCTCACGGTTCAAAAGTTATGAGGTTTCCAAGTTTAAACTCGTTTTAGGCTAAAAAAAAATTAAAAATAAAAAGGGGTGCAACACGAGGACTTCCCGGGAGGTCACCCATCCTAGTACTACTCTCGCCCAAGCACGCTTAACTGCGGAGTTCTGATGGGATCCGGTGCATTAGTGCTGGTATGATCGCACCCGTCAGTACATCACTCTCGTTTCTATATATCCTTTTCCCGGCCAATCCAAGTGTAAGGCCGTGGGGCCCACATGATTTTCTTGCCGTTTTGTTTCGAGCGAAAAAGTGCATCGAGGTTAACGGCGTTAAGAAAGCATCAAAAACACCTTGAGAATCCGCTTTCGATCTTTTTTACGTGCCATAACTTTCCGCAGCCCGTTTGAGGGTCAAAACGGCTGAATTTGAGCCCGAAAAATTGCGCCCCCTATTCACCGCCCATTATGGTTTCTGGGGCTTTCCGAAATGGTGCTATGGGCGACGTAGTTCCTCACGGTTCAAAAGTTATGAGGTTTCCAAGTTTAAACTCGTTTTAGGCTAAAAAAAAATTAAAAAATAAAAAGGGGTGCAACACGAGGACTTCCCGGGAGGTCACCCATCCTAGTACTACTCTCGCCCAAGCACGCTTAACTGCGGAGTTCTGATGGGATCCGGTGCATTAGTGCTGGTATGATCGCACCCGTCAGTACATCACTCTCGTTTCTATATATCCTTTTCCCGGCCAATCCAAGTGTAAGGCCGTGGGGCCCACATGATTTTCTTGCCGTTTTGTTTCGAGCGAAAAAGTGCATCGAGGTTAACGGCGTTAAGAAAGCATCAAAAACACCTTGAGAATCCGCTTTCGATCTTTTTTACGTGCCATAACTTTCCGCAGCCCGTTTGAGGGTCAAAACGGCTGAATTTGAGCCCGAAAAATTGCGCCCCCTATTCACCGCCCATTATGGTTTCTGGGGCTTTCCGAAATGGTGCTATGGGCGACGTAGTTCCTCACGGTTCAAAAGTTATGAGGTTTCCAAGTTTAAACTCGTTTTAGGCTAAAAAAAAATTAAAAAATAAAAAGGGGTGCAACACGAGGACTTCCCGGGAGGTCACCCATCCTAGTACTACTCTCGCCCAAGCACGCTTAACTGCGGAGTTCTGATGGGATCCGGTGCATTAGTGCTGGTATGATCGCACCCGTCAGTACATCACTCTCGTTTCTATATATCCTTTTCCCGGCCAATCCAAGTGTAAGGCCGTGGGGCCCACATGATTTTCTTGCCGTTTTGTTTCGAGCGAAAAAGTGCATCGAGGTTAACGGCGTTAAGAAAGCATCAAAAACACCTTGAGAATCCGCTTTCGATCTTTTTTACGTGCCATAACTTTCCGCAGCCCGTTTGAGGGTCAAAACGGCTGAATTTGAGCCCGAAAAATTGCGCCCCCTATTCACCGCCCATTATGGTTTCTGGGGCTTTCCGAAATGGTGCTATGGGCGACGTAGTTCCTCACGGTTCAAAAGTTATGAGGTTTCCAAGTTTAAACTCGTTTTAGGCTAAAAAAAATTAAAAAATAAAAAGGGGTGCAACACGAGGACTTCCCGGGAGGTCACCCATCCTAGTACTACTCTCGCCCAAGCACGCTTAACTGCGGAGTTCTGATGGGATCCGGTGCATTAGTGCTGGTATGATCGCACCCGTCAGTACATCACTCTCGTTTCTATATATCCTTTTCCCGGCCAATCCAAGTGTAAGGCCGTGGGGCCCACATGATTTTCTTGCCGTTTTGTTTCGAGCGAAAAAGTGCATCGAGGTTAACGGCGTTAAGAAAGCATCAAAAACACCTTGAGAATCCGCTTTCGATCTTTTTTACGTGCCATAACTTTCCGCAGCCCGTTTGAGGGTCAAAACGGCTGAATTTGAGCCCGAAAAATTGCGCCCCCTATTCACCGCCCATTATGGTTTCTGGGGCTTTCCGAAATGGTGCTATGGGCGACGTAGTTCCTCACGGTTCAAAAGTTATGAGGTTTCCAAGTTTAAACTCGTTTTAGGCTAAAAAAAATTAAAAAATAAAAAGGGGTGCAACACGAGGACTTCCCGGGAGGTCACCCATCCTAGTACTACTCTCGCCCAAGCACGCTTAACTGCGGAGTTCTGATGGGATCCGGTGCATTAGTGCTGGTATGATCGCACCCGTCAGTACATCACTCTCGTTTCTATATATCCTTTTCCCGGCCAATCCAAGTGTAAGGCCGTGGGGCCCACATGATTTTCTTGCCGTTTTGTTTCGAGCGAAAAAGTGCATCGAGGTTAACGGCGTTAAGAAAGCATCAAAAACACCTTGAGAATCCGCTTTCGATCTTTTTTACGTGCCATAACTTTCCGCAGCCCGTTTGAGGGTCAAAACGGCTGAATTTGAGCCCGAAAAATTGCGCCCCCTATTCACCGCCCATTATGGTTTCTGGGGCTTTCCGAAATGGTGCTATGGGCGACGTAGTTCCTCACGGTTCAAAAGTTATGAGGTTTCCAAGTTTAAACTCGTTTTAGGCTAAAAAAAAATTAAAAAATAAAAAGGGGTGCAACACGAGGACTTCCCGGGAGGTCACCCATCCTAGTACTACTCTCGCCCAAGCACGCTTAACTGCGGAGTTCTGATGGGATCCGGTGCATTAGTGCTGGTATGATCGCACCCGTCAGTACATCACTCTCGTTTCTATATATCCTTTTCCCGGCCAATCCAAGTGTAAGGCCGTGGGGCCCACATGATTTTCTTGCCGTTTTGTTTCGAGCGAAAAAGTGCATCGAGGTTAACGGCGTTAAGAAAGCATCAAAAACACCTTGAGAATCCGCTTTCGATCTTTTTTACGTGCCATAACTTTCCGCAGCCCGTTTGAGGGTCAAAACGGCTGAATTTGAGCCCGAAAAATTGCGCCCCCTATTCACCGCCCATTATGGTTTCTGGGGCTTTCCGAAATGGTGCTATGGGCGACGTAGTTCCTCACGGTTCAAAAGTTATGAGGTTTCCAAGTTTAAACTCGTTTTAGGCTAAAAAAAAATTAAAAAATAAAAAGGGGTGCAACACGAGGACTTCCCGGGAGGTCACCCATCCTAGTACTACTCTCGCCCAAGCACGCTTAACTGCGGAGTTCTGATGGGATCCGGTGCATTAGTGCTGGTATGATCGCACCCGTCAGTACATCACTCTCGTTTCTATATATCCTTTTCCCGGCCAATCCAAGTGTAAGGCCGTGGGGCCCACATGATTTTCTTGCCGTTTTGTTTCGAGCGAAAAAGTGCATCGAGGTTAACGGCGTTAAGAAAGCATCAAAAACACCTTGAGAATCCGCTTTCGATCTTTTTTACGTGCCATAACTTTCCGCAGCCCGTTTGAGGGTCAAAACGGCTGAATTTGAGCCCGAAAAATTGCGCCCCCTATTCACCGCCCATTATGGTTTCTGGGGCTTTCCGAAATGGTGCTATGGGCGACGTAGTTCCTCACGGTTCAAAAGTTATGAGGTTTCCAAGTTTAAACTCGTTTTAGGCTAAAAAAAATTAAAAAATAAAAAGGGGTGCAACACGAGGACTTCCCGGGAGGTCACCCATCCTAGTACTACTCTCGCCCAAGCACGCTTAACTGCGGAGTTCTGATGGGATCCGGTGCATTAGTGCTGGTATGATCGCACCCGTCAGTACATCACTCTCGTTTCTATATATCCTTTTCCCGGCCAATCCAAGTGTAAGGCCGTGGGGCCCACATGATTTTCTTGCCGTTTTGTTTCGAGCGAAAAAGTGCATCGAGGTTAACGGCGTTAAGAAAGCATCAAAAACACCTTGAGAATCCGCTTTCGATCTTTTTTACGTGCCATAACTTTCCGCAGCCCGTTTGAGGGTCAAAACGGCTGAATTTGAGCCCGAAAAATTGCGCCCCCTATTCACCGCCCATTATGGTTTCTGGGGCTTTCCGAAATGGTGCTATGGGCGACGTAGTTCCTCACGGTTCAAAAGTTATGAGGTTTCCAAGTTTAAACTCGTTTTAGGCTAAAAAAAATTAAAAAATAAAAAGGGGTGCAACACGAGGACTTCCCGGGAGGTCACCCATCCTAGTACTACTCTCGCCCAAGCACGCTTAACTGCGGAGTTCTGATGGGATCCGGTGCATTAGTGCTGGTATGATCGCACCCGTCAGTACATCACTCTCGTTTCTATATATCCTTTTCCCGGCCAATCCAAGTGTAAGGCCGTGGGGCCCACATGATTTTCTTGCCGTTTTGTTTCGAGCGAAAAAGTGCATCGAGGTTAACGGCGTTAAGAAAGCATCAAAAACACCTTGAGAATCCGCTTTCGATCTTTTTTACGTGCCATAACTTTCCGCAGCCCGTTTGAGGGTCAAAACGGCTGAATTTGAGCCCGAAAAATTGCGCCCCCTATTCACCGCCCATTATGGTTTCTGGGGCTTTCCGAAATGGTGCTATGGGCGACGTAGTTCCTCACGGTTCAAAAGTTATGAGGTTTCCAAGTTTAAACTCGTTTTAGGCTAAAAAAAATTAAAAAATAAAAAGGGGTGCAACACGAGGACTTCCCGGGAGGTCACCCATCCTAGTACTACTCTCGCCCAAGCACGCTTAACTGCGGAGTTCTGATGGGATCCGGTGCATTAGTGCTGGTATGATCGCACCCGTCAGTACATCACTCTCGTTTCTATATATCCTTTTCCCGGCCAATCCAAGTGTAAGGCCGTGGGGCCCACATGATTTTCTTGCCGTTTTGTTTCGAGCGAAAAAGTGCATCGAGGTTAACGGCGTTAAGAAAGCATCAAAAACACCTTGAGAATCCGCTTTCGATCTTTTTTACGTGCCATAACTTTCCGCAGCCCGTTTGAGGGTCAAAACGGCTGAATTTGAGCCCGAAAAATTGCGCCCCCTATTCACCGCCCATTATGGTTTCTGGGGCTTTCCGAAATGGTGCTATGGGCGACGTAGTTCCTCACGGTTCAAAAGTTATGAGGTTTCCAAGTTTAAACTCGTTTTAGGCTAAAAAAAATTAAAAAATAAAAAGGGGTGCAACACGAGGACTTCCCGGGAGGTCACCCATCCTAGTACTACTCTCGCCCAAGCACGCTTAACTGCGGAGTTCTGATGGGATCCGGTGCATTAGTGCTGGTATGATCGCACCCGTCAGTACATCACTCTCGTTTCTATATATCCTTTTCCCGGCCAATCCAAGTGTAAGGCCGTGGGGCCCACATGATTTTCTTGCCGTTTTGTTTCGAGCGAAAAAGTGCATCGAGGTTAACGGCGTTAAGAAAGCATCAAAAACACCTTGAGAATCCGCTTTCGATCTTTTTTACGTGCCATAACTTTCCGCAGCCCGTTTGAGGGTCAAAACGGCTGAATTTGAGCCCGAAAAATTGCGCCCCCTATTCACCGCCCATTATGGTTTCTGGGGCTTTCCGAAATGGTGCTATGGGCGACGTAGTTCCTCACGGTTCAAAAGTTATGAGGTTTCCAAGTTTAAACTCGTTTTAGGCTAAAAAAAAATTAAAAAATAAAAAGGGGTGCAACACGAGGACTTCCCGGGAGGTCACCCATCCTAGTACTACTCTCGCCCAAGCACGCTTAACTGCGGAGTTCTGATGGGATCCGGTGCATTAGTGCTGGTATGATCGCACCCGTCAGTACATCACTCTCGTTTCTATATATCCTTTTCCCGGCCAATCCAAGTGTAAGGCCGTGGGGCCCACATGATTTTCTTGCCGTTTTGTTTCGAGCGAAAAAGTGCATCGAGGTTAACGGCGTTAAGAAAGCATCAAAAACACCTTGAGAATCCGCTTTCGATCTTTTTTACGTGCCATAACTTTCCGCAGCCCGTTTGAGGGTCAAAACGGCTGAATTTGAGCCCGAAAAATTGCGCCCCCTATTCACCGCCCATTATGGTTTCTGGGGCTTTCCGAAATGGTGCTATGGGCGACGTAGTTCCTCACGGTTCAAAAGTTATGAGGTTTCCAAGTTTAAACTCGTTTTAGGCTAAAAAAAAATTAAAAAATAAAAAGGGGTGCAACACGAGGACTTCCCGGGAGGTCACCCATCCTAGTACTACTCTCGCCCAAGCACGCTTAACTGCGGAGTTCTGATGGGATCCGGTGCATTAGTGCTGGTATGATCGCACCCGTCAGTACATCACTCTCGTTTCTATATATCCTTTTCCCGGCCAATCCAAGTGTAAGGCCGTGGGGCCCACATGATTTTCTTGCCGTTTTGTTTCGAGCGAAAAAGTGCATCGAGGTTAACGGCGTTAAGAAAGCATCAAAAACACCTTGAGAATCCGCTTTCGATCTTTTTTACGTGCCATAACTTTCCGCAGCCCGTTTGAGGGTCAAAACGGCTGAATTTGAGCCCGAAAAATTGCGCCCCCTATTCACCGCCCATTATGGTTTCTGGGGCTTTCCGAAATGGTGCTATGGGCGACGTAGTTCCTCACGGTTCAAAAGTTATGAGGTTTCCAAGTTTAAACTCGTTTTAGGCTAAAAAAAAATTAAAAAATAAAAAGGGGTGCAACACGAGGACTTCCCGGGAGGTCACCCATCCTAGTACTACTCTCGCCCAAGCACGCTTAACTGCGGAGTTCTGATGGGATCCGGTGCATTAGTGCTGGTATGATCGCACCCGTCAGTACATCACTCTCGTTTCTATATATCCTTTTCCCGGCCAATCCAAGTGTAAGGCCGTGGGGCCCACATGATTTTCTTGCCGTTTTGTTTCGAGCGAAAAAGTGCATCGAGGTTAACGGCGTTAAGAAAGCATCAAAAACACCTTGAGAATCCGCTTTCGATCTTTTTTACGTGCCATAACTTTCCGCAGCCCGTTTGAGGGTCAAAACGGCTGAATTTGAGCCCGAAAAATTGCGCCCCCTATTCACCGCCCATTATGGTTTCTGGGGCTTTCCGAAATGGTGCTATGGGCGACGTAGTTCCTCACGGTTCAAAAGTTATGAGGTTTCCAAGTTTAAACTCGTTTTAGGCTAAAAAAAATTAAAAAATAAAAAGGGGTGCAACACGAGGACTTCCCGGGAGGTCACCCATCCTAGTACTACTCTCGCCCAAGCACGCTTAACTGCGGAGTTCTGATGGGATCCGGTGCATTAGTGCTGGTATGATCGCACCCGTCAGTACATCACTCTCGTTTCTATATATCCTTTTCCCGGCCAATCCAAGTGTAAGGCCGTGGGGCCCACATGATTTTCTTGCCGTTTTGTTTCGAGCGAAAAAGTGCATCGAGGTTAACGGCGTTAAGAAAGCATCAAAAACACCTTGAGAATCCGCTTTCGATCTTTTTTACGTGCCATAACTTTCCGCAGCCCGTTTGAGGGTCAAAACGGCTGAATTTGAGCCCGAAAAATTGCGCCCCCTATTCACCGCCCATTATGGTTTCTGGGGCTTTCCGAAATGGTGCTATGGGCGACGTAGTTCCTCACGGTTCAAAAGTTATGAGGTTTCCAAGTTTAAACTCGTTTTAGGCTAAAAAAAAATTAAAAAATAAAAAGGGGTGCAACACGAGGACTTCCCGGGAGGTCACCCATCCTAGTACTACTCTCGCCCAAGCACGCTTAACTGCGGAGTTCTGATGGGATCCGGTGCATTAGTGCTGGTATGATCGCACCCGTCAGTACATCACTCTCGTTTCTATATATCCTTTTCCCGGCCAATCCAAGTGTAAGGCCGTGGGGCCCACATGATTTTCTTGCCGTTTTGTTTCGAGCGAAAAAGTGCATCGAGGTTAACGGCGTTAAGAAAGCATCAAAAACACCTTGAGAATCCGCTTTCGATCTTTTTTACGTGCCATAACTTTCCGCAGCCCGTTTGAGGGTCAAAACGGCTGAATTTGAGCCCGAAAAATTGCGCCCCCTATTCACCGCCCATTATGGTTTCTGGGGCTTTCCGAAATGGTGCTATGGGCGACGTAGTTCCTCACGGTTCAAAAGTTATGAGGTTTCCAAGTTTAAACTCGTTTTAGGCTAAAAAAAATTAAAAAATAAAAAGGGGTGCAACACGAGGACTTCCCGGGAGGTCACCCATCCTAGTACTACTCTCGCCCAAGCACGCTTAACTGCGGAGTTCTGATGGGATCCGGTGCATTAGTGCTGGTATGATCGCACCCGTCAGTACATCACTCTCGTTTCTATATATCCTTTTCCCGGCCAATCCAAGTGTAAGGCCGTGGGGCCCACATGATTTTCTTGCCGTTTTGTTTCGAGCGAAAAAGTGCATCGAGGTTAACGGCGTTAAGAAAGCATCAAAAACACCTTGAGAATCCGCTTTCGATCTTTTTTACGTGCCATAACTTTCCGCAGCCCGTTTGAGGGTCAAAACGGCTGAATTTGAGCCCGAAAAATTGCGCCCCCTATTCACCGCCCATTATGGTTTCTGGGGCTTTCCGAAATGGTGCTATGGGCGACGTAGTTCCTCACGGTTCAAAAGTTATGAGGTTTCCAAGTTTAAACTCGTTTTAGGCTAAAAAAAAATTAAAAAATAAAAAGGGGTGCAACACGAGGACTTCCCGGGAGGTCACCCATCCTAGTACTACTCTCGCCCAAGCACGCTTAACTGCGGAGTTCTGATGGGATCCGGTGCATTAGTGCTGGTATGATCGCACCCGTCAGTACATCACTCTCGTTTCTATATATCCTTTTCCCGGCCAATCCAAGTGTAAGGCCGTGGGGCCCACATGATTTTCTTGCCGTTTTGTTTCGAGCGAAAAAGTGCATCGAGGTTAACGGCGTTAAGAAAGCATCAAAAACACCTTGAGAATCCGCTTTCGATCTTTTTTACGTGCCATAACTTTCCGCAGCCCGTTTGAGGGTCAAAACGGCTGAATTTGAGCCCGAAAAATTGCGCCCCCTATTCACCGCCCATTATGGTTTCTGGGGCTTTCCGAAATGGTGCTATGGGCGACGTAGTTCCTCACGGTTCAAAAGTTATGAGGTTTCCAAGTTTAAACTCGTTTTAGGCTAAAAAAAATTAAAAAATAAAAAGGGGTGCAACACGAGGACTTCCCGGGAGGTCACCCATCCTAGTACTACTCTCGCCCAAGCACGCTTAACTGCGGAGTTCTGATGGGATCCGGTGCATTAGTGCTGGTATGATCGCACCCGTCAGTACATCACTCTCGTTTCTATATATCCTTTTCCCGGCCAATCCAAGTGTAAGGCCGTGGGGCCCACATGATTTTCTTGCCGTTTTGTTTCGAGCGAAAAAGTGCATCGAGGTTAACGGCGTTAAGAAAGCATCAAAAACACCTTGAGAATCCGCTTTCGATCTTTTTTACGTGCCATAACTTTCCGCAGCCCGTTTGAGGGTCAAAACGGCTGAATTTGAGCCCGAAAAATTGCGCCCCCTATTCACCGCCCATTATGGTTTCTGGGGCTTTCCGAAATGGTGCTATGGGCGACGTAGTTCCTCACGGTTCAAAAGTTATGAGGTTTCCAAGTTTAAACTCGTTTTAGGCTAAAAAAAATTAAAAAATAAAAAGGGGTGCAACACGAGGACTTCCCGGGAGGTCACCCATCCTAGTACTACTCTCGCCCAAGCACGCTTAACTGCGGAGTTCTGATGGGATCCGGTGCATTAGTGCTGGTATGATCGCACCCGTCAGTACATCACTCTCGTTTCTATATATCCTTTTCCCGGCCAATCCAAGTGTAAGGCCGTGGGGCCCACATGATTTTCTTGCCGTTTTGTTTCGAGCGAAAAAGTGCATCGAGGTTAACGGCGTTAAGAAAGCATCAAAAACACCTTGAGAATCCGCTTTCGATCTTTTTTACGTGCCATAACTTTCCGCAGCCCGTTTGAGGGTCAAAACGGCTGAATTTGAGCCCGAAAAATTGCGCCCCCTATTCACCGCCCATTATGGTTTCTGGGGCTTTCCGAAATGGTGCTATGGGCGACGTAGTTCCTCACGGTTCAAAAGTTATGAGGTTTCCAAGTTTAAACTCGTTTTAGGCTAAAAAAAATTAAAAAATAAAAAGGGGTGCAACACGAGGACTTCCCGGGAGGTCACCCATCCTAGTACTACTCTCGCCCAAGCACGCTTAACTGCGGAGTTCTGATGGGATCCGGTGCATTAGTGCTGGTATGATCGCACCCGTCAGTACATCACTCTCGTTTCTATATATCCTTTTCCCGGCCAATCCAAGTGTAAGGCCGTGGGGCCCACATGATTTTCTTGCCGTTTTGTTTCGAGCGAAAAAGTGCATCGAGGTTAACGGCGTTAAGAAAGCATCAAAAACACCTTGAGAATCCGCTTTCGATCTTTTTTACGTGCCATAACTTTCCGCAGCCCGTTTGAGGGTCAAAACGGCTGAATTTGAGCCCGAAAAATTGCGCCCCCTATTCACCGCCCATTATGGTTTCTGGGGCTTTCCGAAATGGTGCTATGGGCGACGTAGTTCCTCACGGTTCAAAAGTTATGAGGTTTCCAAGTTTAAACTCGTTTTAGGCTAAAAAAAAATTAAAAAATAAAAAGGGGTGCAACACGAGGACTTCCCGGGAGGTCACCCATCCTAGTACTACTCTCGCCCAAGCACGCTTAACTGCGGAGTTCTGATGGGATCCGGTGCATTAGTGCTGGTATGATCGCACCCGTCAGTACATCACTCTCGTTTCTATATATCCTTTTCCCGGCCAATCCAAGTGTAAGGCCGTGGGGCCCACATGATTTTCTTGCCGTTTTGTTTCGAGCGAAAAAGTGCATCGAGGTTAACGGCGTTAAGAAAGCATCAAAAACACCTTGAGAATCCGCTTTCGATCTTTTTTACGTGCCATAACTTTCCGCAGCCCGTTTGAGGGTCAAAACGGCTGAATTTGAGCCCGAAAAATTGCGCCCCCTATTCACCGCCCATTATGGTTTCTGGGGCTTTCCGAAATGGTGCTATGGGCGACGTAGTTCCTCACGGTTCAAAAGTTATGAGGTTTCCAAGTTTAAACTCGTTTTAGGCTAAAAAAAAATTAAAAAATAAAAAGGGGTGCAACACGAGGACTTCCCGGGAGGTCACCCATCCTAGTACTACTCTCGCCCAAGCACGCTTAACTGCGGAGTTCTGATGGGATCCGGTGCATTAGTGCTGGTATGATCGCACCCGTCAGTACATCACTCTCGTTTCTATATATCCTTTTCCCGGCCAATCCAAGTGTAAGGCCGTGGGGCCCACATGATTTTCTTGCCGTTTTGTTTCGAGCGAAAAAGTGCATCGAGGTTAACGGCGTTAAGAAAGCATCAAAAACACCTTGAGAATCCGCTTTCGATCTTTTTTACGTGCCATAACTTTCCGCAGCCCGTTTGAGGGTCAAAACGGCTGAATTTGAGCCCGAAAAATTGCGCCCCCTATTCACCGCCCATTATGGTTTCTGGGGCTTTCCGAAATGGTGCTATGGGCGACGTAGTTCCTCACGGTTCAAAAGTTATGAGGTTTCCAAGTTTAAACTCGTTTTAGGCTAAAAAAAAATTAAAAAATAAAAAGGGGTGCAACACGAGGACTTCCCGGGAGGTCACCCATCCTAGTACTACTCTCGCCCAAGCACGCTTAACTGCGGAGTTCTGATGGGATCCGGTGCATTAGTGCTGGTATGATCGCACCCGTCAGTACATCACTCTCGTTTCTATATATCCTTTTCCCGGCCAATCCAAGTGTAAGGCCGTGGGGCCCACATGATTTTCTTGCCGTTTTGTTTCGAGCGAAAAAGTGCATCGAGGTTAACGGCGTTAAGAAAGCATCAAAAACACCTTGAGAATCCGCTTTCGATCTTTTTTACGTGCCATAACTTTCCGCAGCCCGTTTGAGGGTCAAAACGGCTGAATTTGAGCCCGAAAAATTGCGCCCCCTATTCACCGCCCATTATGGTTTCTGGGGCTTTCCGAAATGGTGCTATGGGCGACGTAGTTCCTCACGGTTCAAAAGTTATGAGGTTTCCAAGTTTAAACTCGTTTTAGGCTAAAAAAAATTAAAAAATAAAAAGGGGTGCAACACGAGGACTTCCCGGGAGGTCACCCATCCTAGTACTACTCTCGCCCAAGCACGCTTAACTGCGGAGTTCTGATGGGATCCGGTGCATTAGTGCTGGTATGATCGCACCCGTCAGTACATCACTCTCGTTTCTATATATCCTTTTCCCGGCCAATCCAAGTGTAAGGCCGTGGGGCCCACATGATTTTCTTGCCGTTTTGTTTCGAGCGAAAAAGTGCATCGAGGTTAACGGCGTTAAGAAAGCATCAAAAACACCTTGAGAATCCGCTTTCGATCTTTTTTACGTGCCATAACTTTCCGCAGCCCGTTTGAGGGTCAAAACGGCTGAATTTGAGCCCGAAAAATTGCGCCCCCTATTCACCGCCCATTATGGTTTCTGGGGCTTTCCGAAATGGTGCTATGGGCGACGTAGTTCCTCACGGTTCAAAAGTTATGAGGTTTCCAAGTTTAAACTCGTTTTAGGCTAAAAAAAATTAAAAAATAAAAAGGGGTGCAACACGAGGACTTCCCGGGAGGTCACCCATCCTAGTACTACTCTCGCCCAAGCACGCTTAACTGCGGAGTTCTGATGGGATCCGGTGCATTAGTGCTGGTATGATCGCACCCGTCAGTACATCACTCTCGTTTCTATATATCCTTTTCCCGGCCAATCCAAGTGTAAGGCCGTGGGGCCCACATGATTTTCTTGCCGTTTTGTTTCGAGCGAAAAAGTGCATCGAGGTTAACGGCGTTAAGAAAGCATCAAAAACACCTTGAGAATCCGCTTTCGATCTTTTTTACGTGCCATAACTTTCCGCAGCCCGTTTGAGGGTCAAAACGGCTGAATTTGAGCCCGAAAAATTGCGCCCCCTATTCACCGCCCATTATGGTTTCTGGGGCTTTCCGAAATGGTGCTATGGGCGACGTAGTTCCTCACGGTTCAAAAGTTATGAGGTTTCCAAGTTTAAACTCGTTTTAGGCTAAAAAAAAATTAAAAAATAAAAAGGGGTGCAACACGAGGACTTCCCGGGAGGTCACCCATCCTAGTACTACTCTCGCCCAAGCACGCTTAACTGCGGAGTTCTGATGGGATCCGGTGCATTAGTGCTGGTATGATCGCACCCGTCAGTACATCACTCTCGTTTCTATATATCCTTTTCCCGGCCAATCCAAGTGTAAGGCCGTGGGGCCCACATGATTTTCTTGCCGTTTTGTTTCGAGCGAAAAAGTGCATCGAGGTTAACGGCGTTAAGAAAGCATCAAAAACACCTTGAGAATCCGCTTTCGATCTTTTTTACGTGCCATAACTTTCCGCAGCCCGTTTGAGGGTCAAAACGGCTGAATTTGAGCCCGAAAAATTGCGCCCCCTATTCACCGCCCATTATGGTTTCTGGGGCTTTCCGAAATGGTGCTATGGGCGACGTAGTTCCTCACGGTTCAAAAGTTATGAGGTTTCCAAGTTTAAACTCGTTTTAGGCTAAAAAAAAATTAAAAAATAAAAAGGGGTGCAACACGAGGACTTCCCGGGAGGTCACCCATCCTAGTACTACTCTCGCCCAAGCACGCTTAACTGCGGAGTTCTGATGGGATCCGGTGCATTAGTGCTGGTATGATCGCACCCGTCAGTACATCACTCTCGTTTCTATATATCCTTTTCCCGGCCAATCCAAGTGTAAGGCCGTGGGGCCCACATGATTTTCTTGCCGTTTTGTTTCGAGCGAAAAAGTGCATCGAGGTTAACGGCGTTAAGAAAGCATCAAAAACACCTTGAGAATCCGCTTTCGATCTTTTTTACGTGCCATAACTTTCCGCAGCCCGTTTGAGGGTCAAAACGGCTGAATTTGAGCCCGAAAAATTGCGCCCCCTATTCACCGCCCATTATGGTTTCTGGGGCTTTCCGAAATGGTGCTATGGGCGACGTAGTTCCTCACGGTTCAAAAGTTATGAGGTTTCCAAGTTTAAACTCGTTTTAGGCTAAAAAAAATTAAAAAATAAAAAGGGGTGCAACACGAGGACTTCCCGGGAGGTCACCCATCCTAGTACTACTCTCGCCCAAGCACGCTTAACTGCGGAGTTCTGATGGGATCCGGTGCATTAGTGCTGGTATGATCGCACCCGTCAGTACATCACTCTCGTTTCTATATATCCTTTTCCCGGCCAATCCAAGTGTAAGGCCGTGGGGCCCACATGATTTTCTTGCCGTTTTGTTTCGAGCGAAAAAGTGCATCGAGGTTAACGGCGTTAAGAAAGCATCAAAAACACCTTGAGAATCCGCTTTCGATCTTTTTTACGTGCCATAACTTTCCGCAGCCCGTTTGAGGGTCAAAACGGCTGAATTTGAGCCCGAAAAATTGCGCCCCCTATTCACCGCCCATTATGGTTTCTGGGGCTTTCCGAAATGGTGCTATGGGCGACGTAGTTCCTCACGGTTCAAAAGTTATGAGGTTTCCAAGTTTAAACTCGTTTTAGGCTAAAAAAAAATTAAAAAATAAAAAGGGGTGCAACACGAGGACTTCCCGGGAGGTCACCCATCCTAGTACTACTCTCGCCCAAGCACGCTTAACTGCGGAGTTCTGATGGGATCCGGTGCATTAGTGCTGGTATGATCGCACCCGTCAGTACATCACTCTCGTTTCTATATATCCTTTTCCCGGCCAATCCAAGTGTAAGGCCGTGGGGCCCACATGATTTTCTTGCCGTTTTGTTTCGAGCGAAAAAGTGCATCGAGGTTAACGGCGTTAAGAAAGCATCAAAAACACCTTGAGAATCCGCTTTCGATCTTTTTTACGTGCCATAACTTTCCGCAGCCCGTTTGAGGGTCAAAACGGCTGAATTTGAGCCCGAAAAATTGCGCCCCCTATTCACCGCCCATTATGGTTTCTGGGGCTTTCCGAAATGGTGCTATGGGCGACGTAGTTCCTCACGGTTCAAAAGTTATGAGGTTTCCAAGTTTAAACTCGTTTTAGGCTAAAAAAAATTAAAAAATAAAAAGGGGTGCAACACGAGGACTTCCCGGGAGGTCACCCATCCTAGTACTACTCTCGCCCAAGCACGCTTAACTGCGGAGTTCTGATGGGATCCGGTGCATTAGTGCTGGTATGATCGCACCCGTCAGTACATCACTCTCGTTTCTATATATCCTTTTCCCGGCCAATCCAAGTGTAAGGCCGTGGGGCCCACATGATTTTCTTGCCGTTTTGTTTCGAGCGAAAAAGTGCATCGAGGTTAACGGCGTTAAGAAAGCATCAAAAACACCTTGAGAATCCGCTTTCGATCTTTTTTACGTGCCATAACTTTCCGCAGCCCGTTTGAGGGTCAAAACGGCTGAATTTGAGCCCGAAAAATTGCGCCCCCTATTCACCGCCCATTATGGTTTCTGGGGCTTTCCGAAATGGTGCTATGGGCGACGTAGTTCCTCACGGTTCAAAAGTTATGAGGTTTCCAAGTTTAAACTCGTTTTAGGCTAAAAAAAAATTAAAAAATAAAAAGGGGTGCAACACGAGGACTTCCCGGGAGGTCACCCATCCTAGTACTACTCTCGCCCAAGCACGCTTAACTGCGGAGTTCTGATGGGATCCGGTGCATTAGTGCTGGTATGATCGCACCCGTCAGTACATCACTCTCGTTTCTATATATCCTTTTCCCGGCCAATCCAAGTGTAAGGCCGTGGGGCCCACATGATTTTCTTGCCGTTTTGTTTCGAGCGAAAAAGTGCATCGAGGTTAACGGCGTTAAGAAAGCATCAAAAACACCTTGAGAATCCGCTTTCGATCTTTTTTACGTGCCATAACTTTCCGCAGCCCGTTTGAGGGTCAAAACGGCTGAATTTGAGCCCGAAAAATTGCGCCCCCTATTCACCGCCCATTATGGTTTCTGGGGCTTTCCGAAATGGTGCTATGGGCGACGTAGTTCCTCACGGTTCAAAAGTTATGAGGTTTCCAAGTTTAAACTCGTTTTAGGCTAAAAAAAAATTAAAAAATAAAAAGGGGTGCAACACGAGGACTTCCCGGGAGGTCACCCATCCTAGTACTACTCTCGCCCAAGCACGCTTAACTGCGGAGTTCTGATGGGATCCGGTGCATTAGTGCTGGTATGATCGCACCCGTCAGTACATCACTCTCGTTTCTATATATCCTTTTCCCGGCCAATCCAAGTGTAAGGCCGTGGGGCCCACATGATTTTCTTGCCGTTTTGTTTCGAGCGAAAAAGTGCATCGAGGTTAACGGCGTTAAGAAAGCATCAAAAACACCTTGAGAATCCGCTTTCGATCTTTTTTACGTGCCATAACTTTCCGCAGCCCGTTTGAGGGTCAAAACGGCTGAATTTGAGCCCGAAAAATTGCGCCCCCTATTCACCGCCCATTATGGTTTCTGGGGCTTTCCGAAATGGTGCTATGGGCGACGTAGTTCCTCACGGTTCAAAAGTTATGAGGTTTCCAAGTTTAAACTCGTTTTAGGCTAAAAAAAAATTAAAAAATAAAAAGGGGTGCAACACGAGGACTTCCCGGGAGGTCACCCATCCTAGTACTACTCTCGCCCAAGCACGCTTAACTGCGGAGTTCTGATGGGATCCGGTGCATTAGTGCTGGTATGATCGCACCCGTCAGTACATCACTCTCGTTTCTATATATCCTTTTCCCGGCCAATCCAAGTGTAAGGCCGTGGGGCCCACATGATTTTCTTGCCGTTTTGTTTCGAGCGAAAAAGTGCATCGAGGTTAACGGCGTTAAGAAAGCATCAAAAACACCTTGAGAATCCGCTTTCGATCTTTTTTACGTGCCATAACTTTCCGCAGCCCGTTTGAGGGTCAAAACGGCTGAATTTGAGCCCGAAAAATTGCGCCCCCTATTCACCGCCCATTATGGTTTCTGGGGCTTTCCGAAATGGTGCTATGGGCGACGTAGTTCCTCACGGTTCAAAAGTTATGAGGTTTCCAAGTTTAAACTCGTTTTAGGCTAAAAAAAATTAAAAAATAAAAAGGGGTGCAACACGAGGACTTCCCGGGAGGTCACCCATCCTAGTACTACTCTCGCCCAAGCACGCTTAACTGCGGAGTTCTGATGGGATCCGGTGCATTAGTGCTGGTATGATCGCACCCGTCAGTACATCACTCTCGTTTCTATATATCCTTTTCCCGGCCAATCCAAGTGTAAGGCCGTGGGGCCCACATGATTTTCTTGCCGTTTTGTTTCGAGCGAAAAAGTGCATCGAGGTTAACGGCGTTAAGAAAGCATCAAAAACACCTTGAGAATCCGCTTTCGATCTTTTTTACGTGCCATAACTTTCCGCAGCCCGTTTGAGGGTCAAAACGGCTGAATTTGAGCCCGAAAAATTGCGCCCCCTATTCACCGCCCATTATGGTTTCTGGGGCTTTCCGAAATGGTGCTATGGGCGACGTAGTTCCTCACGGTTCAAAAGTTATGAGGTTTCCAAGTTTAAACTCGTTTTAGGCTAAAAAAAAATTAAAAAATAAAAAGGGGTGCAACACGAGGACTTCCCGGGAGGTCACCCATCCTAGTACTACTCTCGCCCAAGCACGCTTAACTGCGGAGTTCTGATGGGATCCGGTGCATTAGTGCTGGTATGATCGCACCCGTCAGTACATCACTCTCGTTTCTATATATCCTTTTCCCGGCCAATCCAAGTGTAAGGCCGTGGGGCCCACATGATTTTCTTGCCGTTTTGTTTCGAGCGAAAAAGTGCATCGAGGTTAACGGCGTTAAGAAAGCATCAAAAACACCTTGAGAATCCGCTTTCGATCTTTTTTACGTGCCATAACTTTCCGCAGCCCGTTTGAGGGTCAAAACGGCTGAATTTGAGCCCGAAAAATTGCGCCCCCTATTCACCGCCCATTATGGTTTCTGGGGCTTTCCGAAATGGTGCTATGGGCGACGTAGTTCCTCACGGTTCAAAAGTTATGAGGTTTCCAAGTTTAAACTCGTTTTAGGCTAAAAAAAATTAAAAAATAAAAAGGGGTGCAACACGAGGACTTCCCGGGAGGTCACCCATCCTAGTACTACTCTCGCCCAAGCACGCTTAACTGCGGAGTTCTGATGGGATCCGGTGCATTAGTGCTGGTATGATCGCACCCGTCAGTACATCACTCTCGTTTCTATATATCCTTTTCCCGGCCAATCCAAGTGTAAGGCCGTGGGGCCCACATGATTTTCTTGCCGTTTTGTTTCGAGCGAAAAAGTGCATCGAGGTTAACGGCGTTAAGAAAGCATCAAAAACACCTTGAGAATCCGCTTTCGATCTTTTTTACGTGCCATAACTTTCCGCAGCCCGTTTGAGGGTCAAAACGGCTGAATTTGAGCCCGAAAAATTGCGCCCCCTATTCACCGCCCATTATGGTTTCTGGGGCTTTCCGAAATGGTGCTATGGGCGACGTAGTTCCTCACGGTTCAAAAGTTATGAGGTTTCCAAGTTTAAACTCGTTTTAGGCTAAAAAAAAATTAAAAAATAAAAAGGGGTGCAACACGAGGACTTCCCGGGAGGTCACCCATCCTAGTACTACTCTCGCCCAAGCACGCTTAACTGCGGAGTTCTGATGGGATCCGGTGCATTAGTGCTGGTATGATCGCACCCGTCAGTACATCACTCTCGTTTCTATATATCCTTTTCCCGGCCAATCCAAGTGTAAGGCCGTGGGGCCCACATGATTTTCTTGCCGTTTTGTTTCGAGCGAAAAAGTGCATCGAGGTTAACGGCGTTAAGAAAGCATCAAAAACACCTTGAGAATCCGCTTTCGATCTTTTTTACGTGCCATAACTTTCCGCAGCCCGTTTGAGGGTCAAAACGGCTGAATTTGAGCCCGAAAAATTGCGCCCCCTATTCACCGCCCATTATGGTTTCTGGGGCTTTCCGAAATGGTGCTATGGGCGACGTAGTTCCTCACGGTTCAAAAGTTATGAGGTTTCCAAGTTTAAACTCGTTTTAGGCTAAAAAAAAATTAAAAAATAAAAAGGGGTGCAACACGAGGACTTCCCGGGAGGTCACCCATCCTAGTACTACTCTCGCCCAAGCACGCTTAACTGCGGAGTTCTGATGGGATCCGGTGCATTAGTGCTGGTATGATCGCACCCGTCAGTACATCACTCTCGTTTCTATATATCCTTTTCCCGGCCAATCCAAGTGTAAGGCCGTGGGGCCCACATGATTTTCTTGCCGTTTTGTTTCGAGCGAAAAAGTGCATCGAGGTTAACGGCGTTAAGAAAGCATCAAAAACACCTTGAGAATCCGCTTTCGATCTTTTTTACGTGCCATAACTTTCCGCAGCCCGTTTGAGGGTCAAAACGGCTGAATTTGAGCCCGAAAAATTGCGCCCCCTATTCACCGCCCATTATGGTTTCTGGGGCTTTCCGAAATGGTGCTATGGGCGACGTAGTTCCTCACGGTTCAAAAGTTATGAGGTTTCCAAGTTTAAACTCGTTTTAGGCTAAAAAAAAATTAAAAAATAAAAAGGGGTGCAACACGAGGACTTCCCGGGAGGTCACCCATCCTAGTACTACTCTCGCCCAAGCACGCTTAACTGCGGAGTTCTGATGGGATCCGGTGCATTAGTGCTGGTATGATCGCACCCGTCAGTACATCACTCTCGTTTCTATATATCCTTTTCCCGGCCAATCCAAGTGTAAGGCCGTGGGGCCCACATGATTTTCTTGCCGTTTTGTTTCGAGCGAAAAAGTGCATCGAGGTTAACGGCGTTAAGAAAGCATCAAAAACACCTTGAGAATCCGCTTTCGATCTTTTTTACGTGCCATAACTTTCCGCAGCCCGTTTGAGGGTCAAAACGGCTGAATTTGAGCCCGAAAAATTGCGCCCCCTATTCACCGCCCATTATGGTTTCTGGGGCTTTCCGAAATGGTGCTATGGGCGACGTAGTTCCTCACGGTTCAAAAGTTATGAGGTTTCCAAGTTTAAACTCGTTTTAGGCTAAAAAAAAATTAAAAAATAAAAAGGGGTGCAACACGAGGACTTCCCGGGAGGTCACCCATCCTAGTACTACTCTCGCCCAAGCACGCTTAACTGCGGAGTTCTGATGGGATCCGGTGCATTAGTGCTGGTATGATCGCACCCGTCAGTACATCACTCTCGTTTCTATATATCCTTTTCCCGGCCAATCCAAGTGTAAGGCCGTGGGGCCCACATGATTTTCTTGCCGTTTTGTTTCGAGCGAAAAAGTGCATCGAGGTTAACGGCGTTAAGAAAGCATCAAAAACACCTTGAGAATCCGCTTTCGATCTTTTTTACGTGCCATAACTTTCCGCAGCCCGTTTGAGGGTCAAAACGGCTGAATTTGAGCCCGAAAAATTGCGCCCCCTATTCACCGCCCATTATGGTTTCTGGGGCTTTCCGAAATGGTGCTATGGGCGACGTAGTTCCTCACGGTTCAAAAGTTATGAGGTTTCCAAGTTTAAACTCGTTTTAGGCTAAAAAAAAATTAAAAAATAAAAAGGGGTGCAACACGAGGACTTCCCGGGAGGTCACCCATCCTAGTACTACTCTCGCCCAAGCACGCTTAACTGCGGAGTTCTGATGGGATCCGGTGCATTAGTGCTGGTATGATCGCACCCGTCAGTACATCACTCTCGTTTCTATATATCCTTTTCCCGGCCAATCCAAGTGTAAGGCCGTGGGGCCCACATGATTTTCTTGCCGTTTTGTTTCGAGCGAAAAAGTGCATCGAGGTTAACGGCGTTAAGAAAGCATCAAAAACACCTTGAGAATCCGCTTTCGATCTTTTTTACGTGCCATAACTTTCCGCAGCCCGTTTGAGGGTCAAAACGGCTGAATTTGAGCCCGAAAAATTGCGCCCCCTATTCACCGCCCATTATGGTTTCTGGGGCTTTCCGAAATGGTGCTATGGGCGACGTAGTTCCTCACGGTTCAAAAGTTATGAGGTTTCCAAGTTTAAACTCGTTTTAGGCTAAAAAAAAATTAAAAAATAAAAAGGGGTGCAACACGAGGACTTCCCGGGAGGTCACCCATCCTAGTACTACTCTCGCCCAAGCACGCTTAACTGCGGAGTTCTGATGGGATCCGGTGCATTAGTGCTGGTATGATCGCACCCGTCAGTACATCACTCTCGTTTCTATATATCCTTTTCCCGGCCAATCCAAGTGTAAGGCCGTGGGGCCCACATGATTTTCTTGCCGTTTTGTTTCGAGCGAAAAAGTGCATCGAGGTTAACGGCGTTAAGAAAGCATCAAAAACACCTTGAGAATCCGCTTTCGATCTTTTTTACGTGCCATAACTTTCCGCAGCCCGTTTGAGGGTCAAAACGGCTGAATTTGAGCCCGAAAAATTGCGCCCCCTATTCACCGCCCATTATGGTTTCTGGGGCTTTCCGAAATGGTGCTATGGGCGACGTAGTTCCTCACGGTTCAAAAGTTATGAGGTTTCCAAGTTTAAACTCGTTTTAGGCTAAAAAAAAATTAAAAAATAAAAAGGGGTGCAACACGAGGACTTCCCGGGAGGTCACCCATCCTAGTACTACTCTCGCCCAAGCACGCTTAACTGCGGAGTTCTGATGGGATCCGGTGCATTAGTGCTGGTATGATCGCACCCGTCAGTACATCACTCTCGTTTCTATATATCCTTTTCCCGGCCAATCCAAGTGTAAGGCCGTGGGGCCCACATGATTTTCTTGCCGTTTTGTTTCGAGCGAAAAAGTGCATCGAGGTTAACGGCGTTAAGAAAGCATCAAAAACACCTTGAGAATCCGCTTTCGATCTTTTTTACGTGCCATAACTTTCCGCAGCCCGTTTGAGGGTCAAAACGGCTGAATTTGAGCCCGAAAAATTGCGCCCCCTATTCACCGCCCATTATGGTTTCTGGGGCTTTCCGAAATGGTGCTATGGGCGACGTAGTTCCTCACGGTTCAAAAGTTATGAGGTTTCCAAGTTTAAACTCGTTTTAGGCTAAAAAAAAATTAAAAAATAAAAAGGGGTGCAACACGAGGACTTCCCGGGAGGTCACCCATCCTAGTACTACTCTCGCCCAAGCACGCTTAACTGCGGAGTTCTGATGGGATCCGGTGCATTAGTGCTGGTATGATCGCACCCGTCAGTACATCACTCTCGTTTCTATATATCCTTTTCCCGGCCAATCCAAGTGTAAGGCCGTGGGGCCCACATGATTTTCTTGCCGTTTTGTTTCGAGCGAAAAAGTGCATCGAGGTTAACGGCGTTAAGAAAGCATCAAAAACACCTTGAGAATCCGCTTTCGATCTTTTTTACGTGCCATAACTTTCCGCAGCCCGTTTGAGGGTCAAAACGGCTGAATTTGAGCCCGAAAAATTGCGCCCCCTATTCACCGCCCATTATGGTTTCTGGGGCTTTCCGAAATGGTGCTATGGGCGACGTAGTTCCTCACGGTTCAAAAGTTATGAGGTTTCCAAGTTTAAACTCGTTTTAGGCTAAAAAAAAATTAAAAAATAAAAAGGGGTGCAACACGAGGACTTCCCGGGAGGTCACCCATCCTAGTACTACTCTCGCCCAAGCACGCTTAACTGCGGAGTTCTGATGGGATCCGGTGCATTAGTGCTGGTATGATCGCACCCGTCAGTACATCACTCTCGTTTCTATATATCCTTTTCCCGGCCAATCCAAGTGTAAGGCCGTGGGGCCCACATGATTTTCTTGCCGTTTTGTTTCGAGCGAAAAAGTGCATCGAGGTTAACGGCGTTAAGAAAGCATCAAAAACACCTTGAGAATCCGCTTTCGATCTTTTTTACGTGCCATAACTTTCCGCAGCCCGTTTGAGGGTCAAAACGGCTGAATTTGAGCCCGAAAAATTGCGCCCCCTATTCACCGCCCATTATGGTTTCTGGGGCTTTCCGAAATGGTGCTATGGGCGACGTAGTTCCTCACGGTTCAAAAGTTATGAGGTTTCCAAGTTTAAACTCGTTTTAGGCTAAAAAAAAATTAAAAAATAAAAAGGGGTGCAACACGAGGACTTCCCGGGAGGTCACCCATCCTAGTACTACTCTCGCCCAAGCACGCTTAACTGCGGAGTTCTGATGGGATCCGGTGCATTAGTGCTGGTATGATCGCACCCGTCAGTACATCACTCTCGTTTCTATATATCCTTTTCCCGGCCAATCCAAGTGTAAGGCCGTGGGGCCCACATGATTTTCTTGCCGTTTTGTTTCGAGCGAAAAAGTGCATCGAGGTTAACGGCGTTAAGAAAGCATCAAAAACACCTTGAGAATCCGCTTTCGATCTTTTTTACGTGCCATAACTTTCCGCAGCCCGTTTGAGGGTCAAAACGGCTGAATTTGAGCCCGAAAAATTGCGCCCCCTATTCACCGCCCATTATGGTTTCTGGGGCTTTCCGAAATGGTGCTATGGGCGACGTAGTTCCTCACGGTTCAAAAGTTATGAGGTTTCCAAGTTTAAACTCGTTTTAGGCTAAAAAAAAATTAAAAAATAAAAAGGGGTGCAACACGAGGACTTCCCGGGAGGTCACCCATCCTAGTACTACTCTCGCCCAAGCACGCTTAACTGCGGAGTTCTGATGGGATCCGGTGCATTAGTGCTGGTATGATCGCACCCGTCAGTACATCACTCTCGTTTCTATATATCCTTTTCCCGGCCAATCCAAGTGTAAGGCCGTGGGGCCCACATGATTTTCTTGCCGTTTTGTTTCGAGCGAAAAAGTGCATCGAGGTTAACGGCGTTAAGAAAGCATCAAAAACACCTTGAGAATCCGCTTTCGATCTTTTTTACGTGCCATAACTTTCCGCAGCCCGTTTGAGGGTCAAAACGGCTGAATTTGAGCCCGAAAAATTGCGCCCCCTATTCACCGCCCATTATGGTTTCTGGGGCTTTCCGAAATGGTGCTATGGGCGACGTAGTTCCTCACGGTTCAAAAGTTATGAGGTTTCCAAGTTTAAACTCGTTTTAGGCTAAAAAAAAATTAAAAAATAAAAAGGGGTGCAACACGAGGACTTCCCGGGAGGTCACCCATCCTAGTACTACTCTCGCCCAAGCACGCTTAACTGCGGAGTTCTGATGGGATCCGGTGCATTAGTGCTGGTATGATCGCACCCGTCAGTACATCACTCTCGTTTCTATATATCCTTTTCCCGGCCAATCCAAGTGTAAGGCCGTGGGGCCCACATGATTTTCTTGCCGTTTTGTTTCGAGCGAAAAAGTGCATCGAGGTTAACGGCGTTAAGAAAGCATCAAAAACACCTTGAGAATCCGCTTTCGATCTTTTTTACGTGCCATAACTTTCCGCAGCCCGTTTGAGGGTCAAAACGGCTGAATTTGAGCCCGAAAAATTGCGCCCCCTATTCACCGCCCATTATGGTTTCTGGGGCTTTCCGAAATGGTGCTATGGGCGACGTAGTTCCTCACGGTTCAAAAGTTATGAGGTTTCCAAGTTTAAACTCGTTTTAGGCTAAAAAAAAATTAAAAAATAAAAAGGGGTGCAACACGAGGACTTCCCGGGAGGTCACCCATCCTAGTACTACTCTCGCCCAAGCACGCTTAACTGCGGAGTTCTGATGGGATCCGGTGCATTAGTGCTGGTATGATCGCACCCGTCAGTACATCACTCTCGTTTCTATATATCCTTTTCCCGGCCAATCCAAGTGTAAGGCCGTGGGGCCCACATGATTTTCTTGCCGTTTTGTTTCGAGCGAAAAAGTGCATCGAGGTTAACGGCGTTAAGAAAGCATCAAAAACACCTTGAGAATCCGCTTTCGATCTTTTTTACGTGCCATAACTTTCCGCAGCCCGTTTGAGGGTCAAAACGGCTGAATTTGAGCCCGAAAAATTGCGCCCCCTATTCACCGCCCATTATGGTTTCTGGGGCTTTCCGAAATGGTGCTATGGGCGACGTAGTTCCTCACGGTTCAAAAGTTATGAGGTTTCCAAGTTTAAACTCGTTTTAGGCTAAAAAAAAATTAAAAAATAAAAAGGGGTGCAACACGAGGACTTCCCGGGAGGTCACCCATCCTAGTACTACTCTCGCCCAAGCACGCTTAACTGCGGAGTTCTGATGGGATCCGGTGCATTAGTGCTGGTATGATCGCACCCGTCAGTACATCACTCTCGTTTCTATATATCCTTTTCCCGGCCAATCCAAGTGTAAGGCCGTGGGGCCCACATGATTTTCTTGCCGTTTTGTTTCGAGCGAAAAAGTGCATCGAGGTTAACGGCGTTAAGAAAGCATCAAAAACACCTTGAGAATCCGCTTTCGATCTTTTTTACGTGCCATAACTTTCCGCAGCCCGTTTGAGGGTCAAAACGGCTGAATTTGAGCCCGAAAAATTGCGCCCCCTATTCACCGCCCATTATGGTTTCTGGGGCTTTCCGAAATGGTGCTATGGGCGACGTAGTTCCTCACGGTTCAAAAGTTATGAGGTTTCCAAGTTTAAACTCGTTTTAGGCTAAAAAAAATTAAAAAATAAAAAGGGGTGCAACACGAGGACTTCCCGGGAGGTCACCCATCCTAGTACTACTCTCGCCCAAGCACGCTTAACTGCGGAGTTCTGATGGGATCCGGTGCATTAGTGCTGGTATGATCGCACCCGTCAGTACATCACTCTCGTTTCTATATATCCTTTTCCCGGCCAATCCAAGTGTAAGGCCGTGGGGCCCACATGATTTTCTTGCCGTTTTGTTTCGAGCGAAAAAGTGCATCGAGGTTAACGGCGTTAAGAAAGCATCAAAAACACCTTGAGAATCCGCTTTCGATCTTTTTTACGTGCCATAACTTTCCGCAGCCCGTTTGAGGGTCAAAACGGCTGAATTTGAGCCCGAAAAATTGCGCCCCCTATTCACCGCCCATTATGGTTTCTGGGGCTTTCCGAAATGGTGCTATGGGCGACGTAGTTCCTCACGGTTCAAAAGTTATGAGGTTTCCAAGTTTAAACTCGTTTTAGGCTAAAAAAAAATTAAAAAATAAAAAGGGGTGCAACACGAGGACTTCCCGGGAGGTCACCCATCCTAGTACTACTCTCGCCCAAGCACGCTTAACTGCGGAGTTCTGATGGGATCCGGTGCATTAGTGCTGGTATGATCGCACCCGTCAGTACATCACTCTCGTTTCTATATATCCTTTTCCCGGCCAATCCAAGTGTAAGGCCGTGGGGCCCACATGATTTTCTTGCCGTTTTGTTTCGAGCGAAAAAGTGCATCGAGGTTAACGGCGTTAAGAAAGCATCAAAAACACCTTGAGAATCCGCTTTCGATCTTTTTTACGTGCCATAACTTTCCGCAGCCCGTTTGAGGGTCAAAACGGCTGAATTTGAGCCCGAAAAATTGCGCCCCCTATTCACCGCCCATTATGGTTTCTGGGGCTTTCCGAAATGGTGCTATGGGCGACGTAGTTCCTCACGGTTCAAAAGTTATGAGGTTTCCAAGTTTAAACTCGTTTTAGGCTAAAAAAAAATTAAAAAATAAAAAGGGGTGCAACACGAGGACTTCCCGGGAGGTCACCCATCCTAGTACTACTCTCGCCCAAGCACGCTTAACTGCGGAGTTCTGATGGGATCCGGTGCATTAGTGCTGGTATGATCGCACCCGTCAGTACATCACTCTCGTTTCTATATATCCTTTTCCCGGCCAATCCAAGTGTAAGGCCGTGGGGCCCACATGATTTTCTTGCCGTTTTGTTTCGAGCGAAAAAGTGCATCGAGGTTAACGGCGTTAAGAAAGCATCAAAAACACCTTGAGAATCCGCTTTCGATCTTTTTTACGTGCCATAACTTTCCGCAGCCCGTTTGAGGGTCAAAACGGCTGAATTTGAGCCCGAAAAATTGCGCCCCCTATTCACCGCCCATTATGGTTTCTGGGGCTTTCCGAAATGGTGCTATGGGCGACGTAGTTCCTCACGGTTCAAAAGTTATGAGGTTTCCAAGTTTAAACTCGTTTTAGGCTAAAAAAAATTAAAAAATAAAAAGGGGTGCAACACGAGGACTTCCCGGGAGGTCACCCATCCTAGTACTACTCTCGCCCAAGCACGCTTAACTGCGGAGTTCTGATGGGATCCGGTGCATTAGTGCTGGTATGATCGCACCCGTCAGTACATCACTCTCGTTTCTATATATCCTTTTCCCGGCCAATCCAAGTGTAAGGCCGTGGGGCCCACATGATTTTCTTGCCGTTTTGTTTCGAGCGAAAAAGTGCATCGAGGTTAACGGCGTTAAGAAAGCATCAAAAACACCTTGAGAATCCGCTTTCGATCTTTTTTACGTGCCATAACTTTCCGCAGCCCGTTTGAGGGTCAAAACGGCTGAATTTGAGCCCGAAAAATTGCGCCCCCTATTCACCGCCCATTATGGTTTCTGGGGCTTTCCGAAATGGTGCTATGGGCGACGTAGTTCCTCACGGTTCAAAAGTTATGAGGTTTCCAAGTTTAAACTCGTTTTAGGCTAAAAAAAAATTAAAAAATAAAAAGGGGTGCAACACGAGGACTTCCCGGGAGGTCACCCATCCTAGTACTACTCTCGCCCAAGCACGCTTAACTGCGGAGTTCTGATGGGATCCGGTGCATTAGTGCTGGTATGATCGCACCCGTCAGTACATCACTCTCGTTTCTATATATCCTTTTCCCGGCCAATCCAAGTGTAAGGCCGTGGGGCCCACATGATTTTCTTGCCGTTTTGTTTCGAGCGAAAAAGTGCATCGAGGTTAACGGCGTTAAGAAAGCATCAAAAACACCTTGAGAATCCGCTTTCGATCTTTTTTACGTGCCATAACTTTCCGCAGCCCGTTTGAGGGTCAAAACGGCTGAATTTGAGCCCGAAAAATTGCGCCCCCTATTCACCGCCCATTATGGTTTCTGGGGCTTTCCGAAATGGTGCTATGGGCGACGTAGTTCCTCACGGTTCAAAAGTTATGAGGTTTCCAAGTTTAAACTCGTTTTAGGCTAAAAAAAAATTAAAAAATAAAAAGGGGTGCAACACGAGGACTTCCCGGGAGGTCACCCATCCTAGTACTACTCTCGCCCAAGCACGCTTAACTGCGGAGTTCTGATGGGATCCGGTGCATTAGTGCTGGTATGATCGCACCCGTCAGTACATCACTCTCGTTTCTATATATCCTTTTCCCGGCCAATCCAAGTGTAAGGCCGTGGGGCCCACATGATTTTCTTGCCGTTTTGTTTCGAGCGAAAAAGTGCATCGAGGTTAACGGCGTTAAGAAAGCATCAAAAACACCTTGAGAATCCGCTTTCGATCTTTTTTACGTGCCATAACTTTCCGCAGCCCGTTTGAGGGTCAAAACGGCTGAATTTGAGCCCGAAAAATTGCGCCCCCTATTCACCGCCCATTATGGTTTCTGGGGCTTTCCGAAATGGTGCTATGGGCGACGTAGTTCCTCACGGTTCAAAAGTTATGAGGTTTCCAAGTTTAAACTCGTTTTAGGCTAAAAAAAAATTAAAAAATAAAAAGGGGTGCAACACGAGGACTTCCCGGGAGGTCACCCATCCTAGTACTACTCTCGCCCAAGCACGCTTAACTGCGGAGTTCTGATGGGATCCGGTGCATTAGTGCTGGTATGATCGCACCCGTCAGTACATCACTCTCGTTTCTATATATCCTTTTCCCGGCCAATCCAAGTGTAAGGCCGTGGGGCCCACATGATTTTCTTGCCGTTTTGTTTCGAGCGAAAAAGTGCATCGAGGTTAACGGCGTTAAGAAAGCATCAAAAACACCTTGAGAATCCGCTTTCGATCTTTTTTACGTGCCATAACTTTCCGCAGCCCGTTTGAGGGTCAAAACGGCTGAATTTGAGCCCGAAAAATTGCGCCCCCTATTCACCGCCCATTATGGTTTCTGGGGCTTTCCGAAATGGTGCTATGGGCGACGTAGTTCCTCACGGTTCAAAAGTTATGAGGTTTCCAAGTTTAAACTCGTTTTAGGCTAAAAAAAAATTAAAAAATAAAAAGGGGTGCAACACGAGGACTTCCCGGGAGGTCACCCATCCTAGTACTACTCTCGCCCAAGCACGCTTAACTGCGGAGTTCTGATGGGATCCGGTGCATTAGTGCTGGTATGATCGCACCCGTCAGTACATCACTCTCGTTTCTATATATCCTTTTCCCGGCCAATCCAAGTGTAAGGCCGTGGGGCCCACATGATTTTCTTGCCGTTTTGTTTCGAGCGAAAAAGTGCATCGAGGTTAACGGCGTTAAGAAAGCATCAAAAACACCTTGAGAATCCGCTTTCGATCTTTTTTACGTGCCATAACTTTCCGCAGCCCGTTTGAGGGTCAAAACGGCTGAATTTGAGCCCGAAAAATTGCGCCCCCTATTCACCGCCCATTATGGTTTCTGGGGCTTTCCGAAATGGTGCTATGGGCGACGTAGTTCCTCACGGTTCAAAAGTTATGAGGTTTCCAAGTTTAAACTCGTTTTAGGCTAAAAAAAAATTAAAAAATAAAAAGGGGTGCAACACGAGGACTTCCCGGGAGGTCACCCATCCTAGTACTACTCTCGCCCAAGCACGCTTAACTGCGGAGTTCTGATGGGATCCGGTGCATTAGTGCTGGTATGATCGCACCCGTCAGTACATCACTCTCGTTTCTATATATCCTTTTCCCGGCCAATCCAAGTGTAAGGCCGTGGGGCCCACATGATTTTCTTGCCGTTTTGTTTCGAGCGAAAAAGTGCATCGAGGTTAACGGCGTTAAGAAAGCATCAAAAACACCTTGAGAATCCGCTTTCGATCTTTTTTACGTGCCATAACTTTCCGCAGCCCGTTTGAGGGTCAAAACGGCTGAATTTGAGCCCGAAAAATTGCGCCCCCTATTCACCGCCCATTATGGTTTCTGGGGCTTTCCGAAATGGTGCTATGGGCGACGTAGTTCCTCACGGTTCAAAAGTTATGAGGTTTCCAAGTTTAAACTCGTTTTAGGCTAAAAAAAAATTAAAAAATAAAAAGGGGTGCAACACGAGGACTTCCCGGGAGGTCACCCATCCTAGTACTACTCTCGCCCAAGCACGCTTAACTGCGGAGTTCTGATGGGATCCGGTGCATTAGTGCTGGTATGATCGCACCCGTCAGTACATCACTCTCGTTTCTATATATCCTTTTCCCGGCCAATCCAAGTGTAAGGCCGTGGGGCCCACATGATTTTCTTGCCGTTTTGTTTCGAGCGAAAAAGTGCATCGAGGTTAACGGCGTTAAGAAAGCATCAAAAACACCTTGAGAATCCGCTTTCGATCTTTTTTACGTGCCATAACTTTCCGCAGCCCGTTTGAGGGTCAAAACGGCTGAATTTGAGCCCGAAAAATTGCGCCCCCTATTCACCGCCCATTATGGTTTCTGGGGCTTTCCGAAATGGTGCTATGGGCGACGTAGTTCCTCACGGTTCAAAAGTTATGAGGTTTCCAAGTTTAAACTCGTTTTAGGCTAAAAAAAAATTAAAAAATAAAAAGGGGTGCAACACGAGGACTTCCCGGGAGGTCACCCATCCTAGTACTACTCTCGCCCAAGCACGCTTAACTGCGGAGTTCTGATGGGATCCGGTGCATTAGTGCTGGTATGATCGCACCCGTCAGTACATCACTCTCGTTTCTATATATCCTTTTCCCGGCCAATCCAAGTGTAAGGCCGTGGGGCCCACATGATTTTCTTGCCGTTTTGTTTCGAGCGAAAAAGTGCATCGAGGTTAACGGCGTTAAGAAAGCATCAAAAACACCTTGAGAATCCGCTTTCGATCTTTTTTACGTGCCATAACTTTCCGCAGCCCGTTTGAGGGTCAAAACGGCTGAATTTGAGCCCGAAAAATTGCGCCCCCTATTCACCGCCCATTATGGTTTCTGGGGCTTTCCGAAATGGTGCTATGGGCGACGTAGTTCCTCACGGTTCAAAAGTTATGAGGTTTCCAAGTTTAAACTCGTTTTAGGCTAAAAAAAATTAAAAAATAAAAAGGGGTGCAACACGAGGACTTCCCGGGAGGTCACCCATCCTAGTACTACTCTCGCCCAAGCACGCTTAACTGCGGAGTTCTGATGGGATCCGGTGCATTAGTGCTGGTATGATCGCACCCGTCAGTACATCACTCTCGTTTCTATATATCCTTTTCCCGGCCAATCCAAGTGTAAGGCCGTGGGGCCCACATGATTTTCTTGCCGTTTTGTTTCGAGCGAAAAAGTGCATCGAGGTTAACGGCGTTAAGAAAGCATCAAAAACACCTTGAGAATCCGCTTTCGATCTTTTTTACGTGCCATAACTTTCCGCAGCCCGTTTGAGGGTCAAAACGGCTGAATTTGAGCCCGAAAAATTGCGCCCCCTATTCACCGCCCATTATGGTTTCTGGGGCTTTCCGAAATGGTGCTATGGGCGACGTAGTTCCTCACGGTTCAAAAGTTATGAGGTTTCCAAGTTTAAACTCGTTTTAGGCTAAAAAAAAATTAAAAAATAAAAAGGGGTGCAACACGAGGACTTCCCGGGAGGTCACCCATCCTAGTACTACTCTCGCCCAAGCACGCTTAACTGCGGAGTTCTGATGGGATCCGGTGCATTAGTGCTGGTATGATCGCACCCGTCAGTACATCACTCTCGTTTCTATATATCCTTTTCCCGGCCAATCCAAGTGTAAGGCCGTGGGGCCCACATGATTTTCTTGCCGTTTTGTTTCGAGCGAAAAAGTGCATCGAGGTTAACGGCGTTAAGAAAGCATCAAAAACACCTTGAGAATCCGCTTTCGATCTTTTTTACGTGCCATAACTTTCCGCAGCCCGTTTGAGGGTCAAAACGGCTGAATTTGAGCCCGAAAAATTGCGCCCCCTATTCACCGCCCATTATGGTTTCTGGGGCTTTCCGAAATGGTGCTATGGGCGACGTAGTTCCTCACGGTTCAAAAGTTATGAGGTTTCCAAGTTTAAACTCGTTTTAGGCTAAAAAAAAATTAAAAAATAAAAAGGGGTGCAACACGAGGACTTCCCGGGAGGTCACCCATCCTAGTACTACTCTCGCCCAAGCACGCTTAACTGCGGAGTTCTGATGGGATCCGGTGCATTAGTGCTGGTATGATCGCACCCGTCAGTACATCACTCTCGTTTCTATATATCCTTTTCCCGGCCAATCCAAGTGTAAGGCCGTGGGGCCCACATGATTTTCTTGCCGTTTTGTTTCGAGCGAAAAAGTGCATCGAGGTTAACGGCGTTAAGAAAGCATCAAAAACACCTTGAGAATCCGCTTTCGATCTTTTTTACGTGCCATAACTTTCCGCAGCCCGTTTGAGGGTCAAAACGGCTGAATTTGAGCCCGAAAAATTGCGCCCCCTATTCACCGCCCATTATGGTTTCTGGGGCTTTCCGAAATGGTGCTATGGGCGACGTAGTTCCTCACGGTTCAAAAGTTATGAGGTTTCCAAGTTTAAACTCGTTTTAGGCTAAAAAAAAATTAAAAAATAAAAAGGGGTGCAACACGAGGACTTCCCGGGAGGTCACCCATCCTAGTACTACTCTCGCCCAAGCACGCTTAACTGCGGAGTTCTGATGGGATCCGGTGCATTAGTGCTGGTATGATCGCACCCGTCAGTACATCACTCTCGTTTCTATATATCCTTTTCCCGGCCAATCCAAGTGTAAGGCCGTGGGGCCCACATGATTTTCTTGCCGTTTTGTTTCGAGCGAAAAAGTGCATCGAGGTTAACGGCGTTAAGAAAGCATCAAAAACACCTTGAGAATCCGCTTTCGATCTTTTTTACGTGCCATAACTTTCCGCAGCCCGTTTGAGGGTCAAAACGGCTGAATTTGAGCCCGAAAAATTGCGCCCCCTATTCACCGCCCATTATGGTTTCTGGGGCTTTCCGAAATGGTGCTATGGGCGACGTAGTTCCTCACGGTTCAAAAGTTATGAGGTTTCCAAGTTTAAACTCGTTTTAGGCTAAAAAAAAATTAAAAAATAAAAAGGGGTGCAACACGAGGACTTCCCGGGAGGTCACCCATCCTAGTACTACTCTCGCCCAAGCACGCTTAACTGCGGAGTTCTGATGGGATCCGGTGCATTAGTGCTGGTATGATCGCACCCGTCAGTACATCACTCTCGTTTCTATATATCCTTTTCCCGGCCAATCCAAGTGTAAGGCCGTGGGGCCCACATGATTTTCTTGCCGTTTTGTTTCGAGCGAAAAAGTGCATCGAGGTTAACGGCGTTAAGAAAGCATCAAAAACACCTTGAGAATCCGCTTTCGATCTTTTTTACGTGCCATAACTTTCCGCAGCCCGTTTGAGGGTCAAAACGGCTGAATTTGAGCCCGAAAAATTGCGCCCCCTATTCACCGCCCATTATGGTTTCTGGGGCTTTCCGAAATGGTGCTATGGGCGACGTAGTTCCTCACGGTTCAAAAGTTATGAGGTTTCCAAGTTTAAACTCGTTTTAGGCTAAAAAAAAATTAAAAAATAAAAAGGGGTGCAACACGAGGACTTCCCGGGAGGTCACCCATCCTAGTACTACTCTCGCCCAAGCACGCTTAACTGCGGAGTTCTGATGGGATCCGGTGCATTAGTGCTGGTATGATCGCACCCGTCAGTACATCACTCTCGTTTCTATATATCCTTTTCCCGGCCAATCCAAGTGTAAGGCCGTGGGGCCCACATGATTTTCTTGCCGTTTTGTTTCGAGCGAAAAAGTGCATCGAGGTTAACGGCGTTAAGAAAGCATCAAAAACACCTTGAGAATCCGCTTTCGATCTTTTTTACGTGCCATAACTTTCCGCAGCCCGTTTGAGGGTCAAAACGGCTGAATTTGAGCCCGAAAAATTGCGCCCCCTATTCACCGCCCATTATGGTTTCTGGGGCTTTCCGAAATGGTGCTATGGGCGACGTAGTTCCTCACGGTTCAAAAGTTATGAGGTTTCCAAGTTTAAACTCGTTTTAGGCTAAAAAAAAATTAAAAAATAAAAAGGGGTGCAACACGAGGACTTCCCGGGAGGTCACCCATCCTAGTACTACTCTCGCCCAAGCACGCTTAACTGCGGAGTTCTGATGGGATCCGGTGCATTAGTGCTGGTATGATCGCACCCGTCAGTACATCACTCTCGTTTCTATATATCCTTTTCCCGGCCAATCCAAGTGTAAGGCCGTGGGGCCCACATGATTTTCTTGCCGTTTTGTTTCGAGCGAAAAAGTGCATCGAGGTTAACGGCGTTAAGAAAGCATCAAAAACACCTTGAGAATCCGCTTTCGATCTTTTTTACGTGCCATAACTTTCCGCAGCCCGTTTGAGGGTCAAAACGGCTGAATTTGAGCCCGAAAAATTGCGCCCCCTATTCACCGCCCATTATGGTTTCTGGGGCTTTCCGAAATGGTGCTATGGGCGACGTAGTTCCTCACGGTTCAAAAGTTATGAGGTTTCCAAGTTTAAACTCGTTTTAGGCTAAAAAAAAATTAAAAAATAAAAAGGGGTGCAACACGAGGACTTCCCGGGAGGTCACCCATCCTAGTACTACTCTCGCCCAAGCACGCTTAACTGCGGAGTTCTGATGGGATCCGGTGCATTAGTGCTGGTATGATCGCACCCGTCAGTACATCACTCTCGTTTCTATATATCCTTTTCCCGGCCAATCCAAGTGTAAGGCCGTGGGGCCCACATGATTTTCTTGCCGTTTTGTTTCGAGCGAAAAAGTGCATCGAGGTTAACGGCGTTAAGAAAGCATCAAAAACACCTTGAGAATCCGCTTTCGATCTTTTTTACGTGCCATAACTTTCCGCAGCCCGTTTGAGGGTCAAAACGGCTGAATTTGAGCCCGAAAAATTGCGCCCCCTATTCACCGCCCATTATGGTTTCTGGGGCTTTCCGAAATGGTGCTATGGGCGACGTAGTTCCTCACGGTTCAAAAGTTATGAGGTTTCCAAGTTTAAACTCGTTTTAGGCTAAAAAAAAATTAAAAAATAAAAAGGGGTGCAACACGAGGACTTCCCGGGAGGTCACCCATCCTAGTACTACTCTCGCCCAAGCACGCTTAACTGCGGAGTTCTGATGGGATCCGGTGCATTAGTGCTGGTATGATCGCACCCGTCAGTACATCACTCTCGTTTCTATATATCCTTTTCCCGGCCAATCCAAGTGTAAGGCCGTGGGGCCCACATGATTTTCTTGCCGTTTTGTTTCGAGCGAAAAAGTGCATCGAGGTTAACGGCGTTAAGAAAGCATCAAAAACACCTTGAGAATCCGCTTTCGATCTTTTTTACGTGCCATAACTTTCCGCAGCCCGTTTGAGGGTCAAAACGGCTGAATTTGAGCCCGAAAAATTGCGCCCCCTATTCACCGCCCATTATGGTTTCTGGGGCTTTCCGAAATGGTGCTATGGGCGACGTAGTTCCTCACGGTTCAAAAGTTATGAGGTTTCCAAGTTTAAACTCGTTTTAGGCTAAAAAAAATTAAAAAATAAAAAGGGGTGCAACACGAGGACTTCCCGGGAGGTCACCCATCCTAGTACTACTCTCGCCCAAGCACGCTTAACTGCGGAGTTCTGATGGGATCCGGTGCATTAGTGCTGGTATGATCGCACCCGTCAGTACATCACTCTCGTTTCTATATATCCTTTTCCCGGCCAATCCAAGTGTAAGGCCGTGGGGCCCACATGATTTTCTTGCCGTTTTGTTTCGAGCGAAAAAGTGCATCGAGGTTAACGGCGTTAAGAAAGCATCAAAAACACCTTGAGAATCCGCTTTCGATCTTTTTTACGTGCCATAACTTTCCGCAGCCCGTTTGAGGGTCAAAACGGCTGAATTTGAGCCCGAAAAATTGCGCCCCCTATTCACCGCCCATTATGGTTTCTGGGGCTTTCCGAAATGGTGCTATGGGCGACGTAGTTCCTCACGGTTCAAAAGTTATGAGGTTTCCAAGTTTAAACTCGTTTTAGGCTAAAAAAAAATTAAAAAATAAAAAGGGGTGCAACACGAGGACTTCCCGGGAGGTCACCCATCCTAGTACTACTCTCGCCCAAGCACGCTTAACTGCGGAGTTCTGATGGGATCCGGTGCATTAGTGCTGGTATGATCGCACCCGTCAGTACATCACTCTCGTTTCTATATATCCTTTTCCCGGCCAATCCAAGTGTAAGGCCGTGGGGCCCACATGATTTTCTTGCCGTTTTGTTTCGAGCGAAAAAGTGCATCGAGGTTAACGGCGTTAAGAAAGCATCAAAAACACCTTGAGAATCCGCTTTCGATCTTTTTTACGTGCCATAACTTTCCGCAGCCCGTTTGAGGGTCAAAACGGCTGAATTTGAGCCCGAAAAATTGCGCCCCCTATTCACCGCCCATTATGGTTTCTGGGGCTTTCCGAAATGGTGCTATGGGCGACGTAGTTCCTCACGGTTCAAAAGTTATGAGGTTTCCAAGTTTAAACTCGTTTTAGGCTAAAAAAAAATTAAAAAATAAAAAGGGGTGCAACACGAGGACTTCCCGGGAGGTCACCCATCCTAGTACTACTCTCGCCCAAGCACGCTTAACTGCGGAGTTCTGATGGGATCCGGTGCATTAGTGCTGGTATGATCGCACCCGTCAGTACATCACTCTCGTTTCTATATATCCTTTTCCCGGCCAATCCAAGTGTAAGGCCGTGGGGCCCACATGATTTTCTTGCCGTTTTGTTTCGAGCGAAAAAGTGCATCGAGGTTAACGGCGTTAAGAAAGCATCAAAAACACCTTGAGAATCCGCTTTCGATCTTTTTTACGTGCCATAACTTTCCGCAGCCCGTTTGAGGGTCAAAACGGCTGAATTTGAGCCCGAAAAATTGCGCCCCCTATTCACCGCCCATTATGGTTTCTGGGGCTTTCCGAAATGGTGCTATGGGCGACGTAGTTCCTCACGGTTCAAAAGTTATGAGGTTTCCAAGTTTAAACTCGTTTTAGGCTAAAAAAAAATTAAAAAATAAAAAGGGGTGCAACACGAGGACTTCCCGGGAGGTCACCCATCCTAGTACTACTCTCGCCCAAGCACGCTTAACTGCGGAGTTCTGATGGGATCCGGTGCATTAGTGCTGGTATGATCGCACCCGTCAGTACATCACTCTCGTTTCTATATATCCTTTTCCCGGCCAATCCAAGTGTAAGGCCGTGGGGCCCACATGATTTTCTTGCCGTTTTGTTTCGAGCGAAAAAGTGCATCGAGGTTAACGGCGTTAAGAAAGCATCAAAAACACCTTGAGAATCCGCTTTCGATCTTTTTTACGTGCCATAACTTTCCGCAGCCCGTTTGAGGGTCAAAACGGCTGAATTTGAGCCCGAAAAATTGCGCCCCCTATTCACCGCCCATTATGGTTTCTGGGGCTTTCCGAAATGGTGCTATGGGCGACGTAGTTCCTCACGGTTCAAAAGTTATGAGGTTTCCAAGTTTAAACTCGTTTTAGGCTAAAAAAAAATTAAAAAATAAAAAGGGGTGCAACACGAGGACTTCCCGGGAGGTCACCCATCCTAGTACTACTCTCGCCCAAGCACGCTTAACTGCGGAGTTCTGATGGGATCCGGTGCATTAGTGCTGGTATGATCGCACCCGTCAGTACATCACTCTCGTTTCTATATATCCTTTTCCCGGCCAATCCAAGTGTAAGGCCGTGGGGCCCACATGATTTTCTTGCCGTTTTGTTTCGAGCGAAAAAGTGCATCGAGGTTAACGGCGTTAAGAAAGCATCAAAAACACCTTGAGAATCCGCTTTCGATCTTTTTTACGTGCCATAACTTTCCGCAGCCCGTTTGAGGGTCAAAACGGCTGAATTTGAGCCCGAAAAATTGCGCCCCCTATTCACCGCCCATTATGGTTTCTGGGGCTTTCCGAAATGGTGCTATGGGCGACGTAGTTCCTCACGGTTCAAAAGTTATGAGGTTTCCAAGTTTAAACTCGTTTTAGGCTAAAAAAAAATTAAAAAATAAAAAGGGGTGCAACACGAGGACTTCCCGGGAGGTCACCCATCCTAGTACTACTCTCGCCCAAGCACGCTTAACTGCGGAGTTCTGATGGGATCCGGTGCATTAGTGCTGGTATGATCGCACCCGTCAGTACATCACTCTCGTTTCTATATATCCTTTTCCCGGCCAATCCAAGTGTAAGGCCGTGGGGCCCACATGATTTTCTTGCCGTTTTGTTTCGAGCGAAAAAGTGCATCGAGGTTAACGGCGTTAAGAAAGCATCAAAAACACCTTGAGAATCCGCTTTCGATCTTTTTTACGTGCCATAACTTTCCGCAGCCCGTTTGAGGGTCAAAACGGCTGAATTTGAGCCCGAAAAATTGCGCCCCCTATTCACCGCCCATTATGGTTTCTGGGGCTTTCCGAAATGGTGCTATGGGCGACGTAGTTCCTCACGGTTCAAAAGTTATGAGGTTTCCAAGTTTAAACTCGTTTTAGGCTAAAAAAAAATTAAAAAATAAAAAGGGGTGCAACACGAGGACTTCCCGGGAGGTCACCCATCCTAGTACTACTCTCGCCCAAGCACGCTTAACTGCGGAGTTCTGATGGGATCCGGTGCATTAGTGCTGGTATGATCGCACCCGTCAGTACATCACTCTCGTTTCTATATATCCTTTTCCCGGCCAATCCAAGTGTAAGGCCGTGGGGCCCACATGATTTTCTTGCCGTTTTGTTTCGAGCGAAAAAGTGCATCGAGGTTAACGGCGTTAAGAAAGCATCAAAAACACCTTGAGAATCCGCTTTCGATCTTTTTTACGTGCCATAACTTTCCGCAGCCCGTTTGAGGGTCAAAACGGCTGAATTTGAGCCCGAAAAATTGCGCCCCCTATTCACCGCCCATTATGGTTTCTGGGGCTTTCCGAAATGGTGCTATGGGCGACGTAGTTCCTCACGGTTCAAAAGTTATGAGGTTTCCAAGTTTAAACTCGTTTTAGGCTAAAAAAAAATTAAAAAATAAAAAGGGGTGCAACACGAGGACTTCCCGGGAGGTCACCCATCCTAGTACTACTCTCGCCCAAGCACGCTTAACTGCGGAGTTCTGATGGGATCCGGTGCATTAGTGCTGGTATGATCGCACCCGTCAGTACATCACTCTCGTTTCTATATATCCTTTTCCCGGCCAATCCAAGTGTAAGGCCGTGGGGCCCACATGATTTTCTTGCCGTTTTGTTTCGAGCGAAAAAGTGCATCGAGGTTAACGGCGTTAAGAAAGCATCAAAAACACCTTGAGAATCCGCTTTCGATCTTTTTTACGTGCCATAACTTTCCGCAGCCCGTTTGAGGGTCAAAACGGCTGAATTTGAGCCCGAAAAATTGCGCCCCCTATTCACCGCCCATTATGGTTTCTGGGGCTTTCCGAAATGGTGCTATGGGCGACGTAGTTCCTCACGGTTCAAAAGTTATGAGGTTTCCAAGTTTAAACTCGTTTTAGGCTAAAAAAAAATTAAAAAATAAAAAGGGGTGCAACACGAGGACTTCCCGGGAGGTCACCCATCCTAGTACTACTCTCGCCCAAGCACGCTTAACTGCGGAGTTCTGATGGGATCCGGTGCATTAGTGCTGGTATGATCGCACCCGTCAGTACATCACTCTCGTTTCTATATATCCTTTTCCCGGCCAATCCAAGTGTAAGGCCGTGGGGCCCACATGATTTTCTTGCCGTTTTGTTTCGAGCGAAAAAGTGCATCGAGGTTAACGGCGTTAAGAAAGCATCAAAAACACCTTGAGAATCCGCTTTCGATCTTTTTTACGTGCCATAACTTTCCGCAGCCCGTTTGAGGGTCAAAACGGCTGAATTTGAGCCCGAAAAATTGCGCCCCCTATTCACCGCCCATTATGGTTTCTGGGGCTTTCCGAAATGGTGCTATGGGCGACGTAGTTCCTCACGGTTCAAAAGTTATGAGGTTTCCAAGTTTAAACTCGTTTTAGGCTAAAAAAAAATTAAAAAATAAAAAGGGGTGCAACACGAGGACTTCCCGGGAGGTCACCCATCCTAGTACTACTCTCGCCCAAGCACGCTTAACTGCGGAGTTCTGATGGGATCCGGTGCATTAGTGCTGGTATGATCGCACCCGTCAGTACATCACTCTCGTTTCTATATATCCTTTTCCCGGCCAATCCAAGTGTAAGGCCGTGGGGCCCACATGATTTTCTTGCCGTTTTGTTTCGAGCGAAAAAGTGCATCGAGGTTAACGGCGTTAAGAAAGCATCAAAAACACCTTGAGAATCCGCTTTCGATCTTTTTTACGTGCCATAACTTTCCGCAGCCCGTTTGAGGGTCAAAACGGCTGAATTTGAGCCCGAAAAATTGCGCCCCCTATTCACCGCCCATTATGGTTTCTGGGGCTTTCCGAAATGGTGCTATGGGCGACGTAGTTCCTCACGGTTCAAAAGTTATGAGGTTTCCAAGTTTAAACTCGTTTTAGGCTAAAAAAAAATTAAAAAATAAAAAGGGGTGCAACACGAGGACTTCCCGGGAGGTCACCCATCCTAGTACTACTCTCGCCCAAGCACGCTTAACTGCGGAGTTCTGATGGGATCCGGTGCATTAGTGCTGGTATGATCGCACCCGTCAGTACATCACTCTCGTTTCTATATATCCTTTTCCCGGCCAATCCAAGTGTAAGGCCGTGGGGCCCACATGATTTTCTTGCCGTTTTGTTTCGAGCGAAAAAGTGCATCGAGGTTAACGGCGTTAAGAAAGCATCAAAAACACCTTGAGAATCCGCTTTCGATCTTTTTTACGTGCCATAACTTTCCGCAGCCCGTTTGAGGGTCAAAACGGCTGAATTTGAGCCCGAAAAATTGCGCCCCCTATTCACCGCCCATTATGGTTTCTGGGGCTTTCCGAAATGGTGCTATGGGCGACGTAGTTCCTCACGGTTCAAAAGTTATGAGGTTTCCAAGTTTAAACTCGTTTTAGGCTAAAAAAAAATTAAAAAATAAAAAGGGGTGCAACACGAGGACTTCCCGGGAGGTCACCCATCCTAGTACTACTCTCGCCCAAGCACGCTTAACTGCGGAGTTCTGATGGGATCCGGTGCATTAGTGCTGGTATGATCGCACCCGTCAGTACATCACTCTCGTTTCTATATATCCTTTTCCCGGCCAATCCAAGTGTAAGGCCGTGGGGCCCACATGATTTTCTTGCCGTTTTGTTTCGAGCGAAAAAGTGCATCGAGGTTAACGGCGTTAAGAAAGCATCAAAAACACCTTGAGAATCCGCTTTCGATCTTTTTTACGTGCCATAACTTTCCGCAGCCCGTTTGAGGGTCAAAACGGCTGAATTTGAGCCCGAAAAATTGCGCCCCCTATTCACCGCCCATTATGGTTTCTGGGGCTTTCCGAAATGGTGCTATGGGCGACGTAGTTCCTCACGGTTCAAAAGTTATGAGGTTTCCAAGTTTAAACTCGTTTTAGGCTAAAAAAAAATTAAAAAATAAAAAGGGGTGCAACACGAGGACTTCCCGGGAGGTCACCCATCCTAGTACTACTCTCGCCCAAGCACGCTTAACTGCGGAGTTCTGATGGGATCCGGTGCATTAGTGCTGGTATGATCGCACCCGTCAGTACATCACTCTCGTTTCTATATATCCTTTTCCCGGCCAATCCAAGTGTAAGGCCGTGGGGCCCACATGATTTTCTTGCCGTTTTGTTTCGAGCGAAAAAGTGCATCGAGGTTAACGGCGTTAAGAAAGCATCAAAAACACCTTGAGAATCCGCTTTCGATCTTTTTTACGTGCCATAACTTTCCGCAGCCCGTTTGAGGGTCAAAACGGCTGAATTTGAGCCCGAAAAATTGCGCCCCCTATTCACCGCCCATTATGGTTTCTGGGGCTTTCCGAAATGGTGCTATGGGCGACGTAGTTCCTCACGGTTCAAAAGTTATGAGGTTTCCAAGTTTAAACTCGTTTTAGGCTAAAAAAAAATTAAAAAATAAAAAGGGGTGCAACACGAGGACTTCCCGGGAGGTCACCCATCCTAGTACTACTCTCGCCCAAGCACGCTTAACTGCGGAGTTCTGATGGGATCCGGTGCATTAGTGCTGGTATGATCGCACCCGTCAGTACATCACTCTCGTTTCTATATATCCTTTTCCCGGCCAATCCAAGTGTAAGGCCGTGGGGCCCACATGATTTTCTTGCCGTTTTGTTTCGAGCGAAAAAGTGCATCGAGGTTAACGGCGTTAAGAAAGCATCAAAAACACCTTGAGAATCCGCTTTCGATCTTTTTTACGTGCCATAACTTTCCGCAGCCCGTTTGAGGGTCAAAACGGCTGAATTTGAGCCCGAAAAATTGCGCCCCCTATTCACCGCCCATTATGGTTTCTGGGGCTTTCCGAAATGGTGCTATGGGCGACGTAGTTCCTCACGGTTCAAAAGTTATGAGGTTTCCAAGTTTAAACTCGTTTTAGGCTAAAAAAAAATTAAAAAATAAAAAGGGGTGCAACACGAGGACTTCCCGGGAGGTCACCCATCCTAGTACTACTCTCGCCCAAGCACGCTTAACTGCGGAGTTCTGATGGGATCCGGTGCATTAGTGCTGGTATGATCGCACCCGTCAGTACATCACTCTCGTTTCTATATATCCTTTTCCCGGCCAATCCAAGTGTAAGGCCGTGGGGCCCACATGATTTTCTTGCCGTTTTGTTTCGAGCGAAAAAGTGCATCGAGGTTAACGGCGTTAAGAAAGCATCAAAAACACCTTGAGAATCCGCTTTCGATCTTTTTTACGTGCCATAACTTTCCGCAGCCCGTTTGAGGGTCAAAACGGCTGAATTTGAGCCCGAAAAATTGCGCCCCCTATTCACCGCCCATTATGGTTTCTGGGGCTTTCCGAAATGGTGCTATGGGCGACGTAGTTCCTCACGGTTCAAAAGTTATGAGGTTTCCAAGTTTAAACTCGTTTTAGGCTAAAAAAAAATTAAAAAATAAAAAGGGGTGCAACACGAGGACTTCCCGGGAGGTCACCCATCCTAGTACTACTCTCGCCCAAGCACGCTTAACTGCGGAGTTCTGATGGGATCCGGTGCATTAGTGCTGGTATGATCGCACCCGTCAGTACATCACTCTCGTTTCTATATATCCTTTTCCCGGCCAATCCAAGTGTAAGGCCGTGGGGCCCACATGATTTTCTTGCCGTTTTGTTTCGAGCGAAAAAGTGCATCGAGGTTAACGGCGTTAAGAAAGCATCAAAAACACCTTGAGAATCCGCTTTCGATCTTTTTTACGTGCCATAACTTTCCGCAGCCCGTTTGAGGGTCAAAACGGCTGAATTTGAGCCCGAAAAATTGCGCCCCCTATTCACCGCCCATTATGGTTTCTGGGGCTTTCCGAAATGGTGCTATGGGCGACGTAGTTCCTCACGGTTCAAAAGTTATGAGGTTTCCAAGTTTAAACTCGTTTTAGGCTAAAAAAAAATTAAAAAATAAAAAGGGGTGCAACACGAGGACTTCCCGGGAGGTCACCCATCCTAGTACTACTCTCGCCCAAGCACGCTTAACTGCGGAGTTCTGATGGGATCCGGTGCATTAGTGCTGGTATGATCGCACCCGTCAGTACATCACTCTCGTTTCTATATATCCTTTTCCCGGCCAATCCAAGTGTAAGGCCGTGGGGCCCACATGATTTTCTTGCCGTTTTGTTTCGAGCGAAAAAGTGCATCGAGGTTAACGGCGTTAAGAAAGCATCAAAAACACCTTGAGAATCCGCTTTCGATCTTTTTTACGTGCCATAACTTTCCGCAGCCCGTTTGAGGGTCAAAACGGCTGAATTTGAGCCCGAAAAATTGCGCCCCCTATTCACCGCCCATTATGGTTTCTGGGGCTTTCCGAAATGGTGCTATGGGCGACGTAGTTCCTCACGGTTCAAAAGTTATGAGGTTTCCAAGTTTAAACTCGTTTTAGGCTAAAAAAAAATTAAAAAATAAAAAGGGGTGCAACACGAGGACTTCCCGGGAGGTCACCCATCCTAGTACTACTCTCGCCCAAGCACGCTTAACTGCGGAGTTCTGATGGGATCCGGTGCATTAGTGCTGGTATGATCGCACCCGTCAGTACATCACTCTCGTTTCTATATATCCTTTTCCCGGCCAATCCAAGTGTAAGGCCGTGGGGCCCACATGATTTTCTTGCCGTTTTGTTTCGAGCGAAAAAGTGCATCGAGGTTAACGGCGTTAAGAAAGCATCAAAAACACCTTGAGAATCCGCTTTCGATCTTTTTTACGTGCCATAACTTTCCGCAGCCCGTTTGAGGGTCAAAACGGCTGAATTTGAGCCCGAAAAATTGCGCCCCCTATTCACCGCCCATTATGGTTTCTGGGGCTTTCCGAAATGGTGCTATGGGCGACGTAGTTCCTCACGGTTCAAAAGTTATGAGGTTTCCAAGTTTAAACTCGTTTTAGGCTAAAAAAAAATTAAAAAATAAAAAGGGGTGCAACACGAGGACTTCCCGGGAGGTCACCCATCCTAGTACTACTCTCGCCCAAGCACGCTTAACTGCGGAGTTCTGATGGGATCCGGTGCATTAGTGCTGGTATGATCGCACCCGTCAGTACATCACTCTCGTTTCTATATATCCTTTTCCCGGCCAATCCAAGTGTAAGGCCGTGGGGCCCACATGATTTTCTTGCCGTTTTGTTTCGAGCGAAAAAGTGCATCGAGGTTAACGGCGTTAAGAAAGCATCAAAAACACCTTGAGAATCCGCTTTCGATCTTTTTTACGTGCCATAACTTTCCGCAGCCCGTTTGAGGGTCAAAACGGCTGAATTTGAGCCCGAAAAATTGCGCCCCCTATTCACCGCCCATTATGGTTTCTGGGGCTTTCCGAAATGGTGCTATGGGCGACGTAGTTCCTCACGGTTCAAAAGTTATGAGGTTTCCAAGTTTAAACTCGTTTTAGGCTAAAAAAAAATTAAAAAATAAAAAGGGGTGCAACACGAGGACTTCCCGGGAGGTCACCCATCCTAGTACTACTCTCGCCCAAGCACGCTTAACTGCGGAGTTCTGATGGGATCCGGTGCATTAGTGCTGGTATGATCGCACCCGTCAGTACATCACTCTCGTTTCTATATATCCTTTTCCCGGCCAATCCAAGTGTAAGGCCGTGGGGCCCACATGATTTTCTTGCCGTTTTGTTTCGAGCGAAAAAGTGCATCGAGGTTAACGGCGTTAAGAAAGCATCAAAAACACCTTGAGAATCCGCTTTCGATCTTTTTTACGTGCCATAACTTTCCGCAGCCCGTTTGAGGGTCAAAACGGCTGAATTTGAGCCCGAAAAATTGCGCCCCCTATTCACCGCCCATTATGGTTTCTGGGGCTTTCCGAAATGGTGCTATGGGCGACGTAGTTCCTCACGGTTCAAAAGTTATGAGGTTTCCAAGTTTAAACTCGTTTTAGGCTAAAAAAAAATTAAAAAATAAAAAGGGGTGCAACACGAGGACTTCCCGGGAGGTCACCCATCCTAGTACTACTCTCGCCCAAGCACGCTTAACTGCGGAGTTCTGATGGGATCCGGTGCATTAGTGCTGGTATGATCGCACCCGTCAGTACATCACTCTCGTTTCTATATATCCTTTTCCCGGCCAATCCAAGTGTAAGGCCGTGGGGCCCACATGATTTTCTTGCCGTTTTGTTTCGAGCGAAAAAGTGCATCGAGGTTAACGGCGTTAAGAAAGCATCAAAAACACCTTGAGAATCCGCTTTCGATCTTTTTTACGTGCCATAACTTTCCGCAGCCCGTTTGAGGGTCAAAACGGCTGAATTTGAGCCCGAAAAATTGCGCCCCCTATTCACCGCCCATTATGGTTTCTGGGGCTTTCCGAAATGGTGCTATGGGCGACGTAGTTCCTCACGGTTCAAAAGTTATGAGGTTTCCAAGTTTAAACTCGTTTTAGGCTAAAAAAAAATTAAAAAATAAAAAGGGGTGCAACACGAGGACTTCCCGGGAGGTCACCCATCCTAGTACTACTCTCGCCCAAGCACGCTTAACTGCGGAGTTCTGATGGGATCCGGTGCATTAGTGCTGGTATGATCGCACCCGTCAGTACATCACTCTCGTTTCTATATATCCTTTTCCCGGCCAATCCAAGTGTAAGGCCGTGGGGCCCACATGATTTTCTTGCCGTTTTGTTTCGAGCGAAAAAGTGCATCGAGGTTAACGGCGTTAAGAAAGCATCAAAAACACCTTGAGAATCCGCTTTCGATCTTTTTTACGTGCCATAACTTTCCGCAGCCCGTTTGAGGGTCAAAACGGCTGAATTTGAGCCCGAAAAATTGCGCCCCCTATTCACCGCCCATTATGGTTTCTGGGGCTTTCCGAAATGGTGCTATGGGCGACGTAGTTCCTCACGGTTCAAAAGTTATGAGGTTTCCAAGTTTAAACTCGTTTTAGGCTAAAAAAAAATTAAAAAATAAAAAGGGGTGCAACACGAGGACTTCCCGGGAGGTCACCCATCCTAGTACTACTCTCGCCCAAGCACGCTTAACTGCGGAGTTCTGATGGGATCCGGTGCATTAGTGCTGGTATGATCGCACCCGTCAGTACATCACTCTCGTTTCTATATATCCTTTTCCCGGCCAATCCAAGTGTAAGGCCGTGGGGCCCACATGATTTTCTTGCCGTTTTGTTTCGAGCGAAAAAGTGCATCGAGGTTAACGGCGTTAAGAAAGCATCAAAAACACCTTGAGAATCCGCTTTCGATCTTTTTTACGTGCCATAACTTTCCGCAGCCCGTTTGAGGGTCAAAACGGCTGAATTTGAGCCCGAAAAATTGCGCCCCCTATTCACCGCCCATTATGGTTTCTGGGGCTTTCCGAAATGGTGCTATGGGCGACGTAGTTCCTCACGGTTCAAAAGTTATGAGGTTTCCAAGTTTAAACTCGTTTTAGGCTAAAAAAAAATTAAAAAATAAAAAGGGGTGCAACACGAGGACTTCCCGGGAGGTCACCCATCCTAGTACTACTCTCGCCCAAGCACGCTTAACTGCGGAGTTCTGATGGGATCCGGTGCATTAGTGCTGGTATGATCGCACCCGTCAGTACATCACTCTCGTTTCTATATATCCTTTTCCCGGCCAATCCAAGTGTAAGGCCGTGGGGCCCACATGATTTTCTTGCCGTTTTGTTTCGAGCGAAAAAGTGCATCGAGGTTAACGGCGTTAAGAAAGCATCAAAAACACCTTGAGAATCCGCTTTCGATCTTTTTTACGTGCCATAACTTTCCGCAGCCCGTTTGAGGGTCAAAACGGCTGAATTTGAGCCCGAAAAATTGCGCCCCCTATTCACCGCCCATTATGGTTTCTGGGGCTTTCCGAAATGGTGCTATGGGCGACGTAGTTCCTCACGGTTCAAAAGTTATGAGGTTTCCAAGTTTAAACTCGTTTTAGGCTAAAAAAAAATTAAAAAATAAAAAGGGGTGCAACACGAGGACTTCCCGGGAGGTCACCCATCCTAGTACTACTCTCGCCCAAGCACGCTTAACTGCGGAGTTCTGATGGGATCCGGTGCATTAGTGCTGGTATGATCGCACCCGTCAGTACATCACTCTCGTTTCTATATATCCTTTTCCCGGCCAATCCAAGTGTAAGGCCGTGGGGCCCACATGATTTTCTTGCCGTTTTGTTTCGAGCGAAAAAGTGCATCGAGGTTAACGGCGTTAAGAAAGCATCAAAAACACCTTGAGAATCCGCTTTCGATCTTTTTTACGTGCCATAACTTTCCGCAGCCCGTTTGAGGGTCAAAACGGCTGAATTTGAGCCCGAAAAATTGCGCCCCCTATTCACCGCCCATTATGGTTTCTGGGGCTTTCCGAAATGGTGCTATGGGCGACGTAGTTCCTCACGGTTCAAAAGTTATGAGGTTTCCAAGTTTAAACTCGTTTTAGGCTAAAAAAAAATTAAAAAATAAAAAGGGGTGCAACACGAGGACTTCCCGGGAGGTCACCCATCCTAGTACTACTCTCGCCCAAGCACGCTTAACTGCGGAGTTCTGATGGGATCCGGTGCATTAGTGCTGGTATGATCGCACCCGTCAGTACATCACTCTCGTTTCTATATATCCTTTTCCCGGCCAATCCAAGTGTAAGGCCGTGGGGCCCACATGATTTTCTTGCCGTTTTGTTTCGAGCGAAAAAGTGCATCGAGGTTAACGGCGTTAAGAAAGCATCAAAAACACCTTGAGAATCCGCTTTCGATCTTTTTTACGTGCCATAACTTTCCGCAGCCCGTTTGAGGGTCAAAACGGCTGAATTTGAGCCCGAAAAATTGCGCCCCCTATTCACCGCCCATTATGGTTTCTGGGGCTTTCCGAAATGGTGCTATGGGCGACGTAGTTCCTCACGGTTCAAAAGTTATGAGGTTTCCAAGTTTAAACTCGTTTTAGGCTAAAAAAAAATTAAAAAATAAAAAGGGGTGCAACACGAGGACTTCCCGGGAGGTCACCCATCCTAGTACTACTCTCGCCCAAGCACGCTTAACTGCGGAGTTCTGATGGGATCCGGTGCATTAGTGCTGGTATGATCGCACCCGTCAGTACATCACTCTCGTTTCTATATATCCTTTTCCCGGCCAATCCAAGTGTAAGGCCGTGGGGCCCACATGATTTTCTTGCCGTTTTGTTTCGAGCGAAAAAGTGCATCGAGGTTAACGGCGTTAAGAAAGCATCAAAAACACCTTGAGAATCCGCTTTCGATCTTTTTTACGTGCCATAACTTTCCGCAGCCCGTTTGAGGGTCAAAACGGCTGAATTTGAGCCCGAAAAATTGCGCCCCCTATTCACCGCCCATTATGGTTTCTGGGGCTTTCCGAAATGGTGCTATGGGCGACGTAGTTCCTCACGGTTCAAAAGTTATGAGGTTTCCAAGTTTAAACTCGTTTTAGGCTAAAAAAAAATTAAAAAATAAAAAGGGGTGCAACACGAGGACTTCCCGGGAGGTCACCCATCCTAGTACTACTCTCGCCCAAGCACGCTTAACTGCGGAGTTCTGATGGGATCCGGTGCATTAGTGCTGGTATGATCGCACCCGTCAGTACATCACTCTCGTTTCTATATATCCTTTTCCCGGCCAATCCAAGTGTAAGGCCGTGGGGCCCACATGATTTTCTTGCCGTTTTGTTTCGAGCGAAAAAGTGCATCGAGGTTAACGGCGTTAAGAAAGCATCAAAAACACCTTGAGAATCCGCTTTCGATCTTTTTTACGTGCCATAACTTTCCGCAGCCCGTTTGAGGGTCAAAACGGCTGAATTTGAGCCCGAAAAATTGCGCCCCCTATTCACCGCCCATTATGGTTTCTGGGGCTTTCCGAAATGGTGCTATGGGCGACGTAGTTCCTCACGGTTCAAAAGTTATGAGGTTTCCAAGTTTAAACTCGTTTTAGGCTAAAAAAATTAAAAAAAAAAAAGGGGTGCAACACGAGGACTTCCCGGGAGGTCACCCATCCTAGTACTACTCTCGCCCAAGCACGCTTAACTGCGGAGTTCTGATGGGATCCGGTGCATTAGTGCTGGTATGATCGCACCCGTCAGTACATCACTCTCGTTTCTATATATCCTTTTCCCGGCCAATCCAAGTGTAAGGCCGTGGGGCCCACATGATTTTCTTGCCGTTTTGTTTCGAGCGAAAAAGTGCATCGAGGTTAACGGCGTTAAGAAAGCATCAAAAACACCTTGAGAATCCGCTTTCGATCTTTTTTACGTGCCATAACTTTCCGCAGCCCGTTTGAGGGTCAAAACGGCTGAATTTGAGCCCGAAAAATTGCGCCCCCTATTCACCGCCCATTATGGTTTCTGGGGCTTTCCGAAATGGTGCTATGGGCGACGTAGTTCCTCACGGTTCAAAAGTTATGAGGTTTCCAAGTTTAAACTCGTTTTAGGCTAAAAAAAAATTAAAAAATAAAAAGGGGTGCAACACGAGGACTTCCCGGGAGGTCACCCATCCTAGTACTACTCTCGCCCAAGCACGCTTAACTGCGGAGTTCTGATGGGATCCGGTGCATTAGTGCTGGTATGATCGCACCCGTCAGTACATCACTCTCGTTTCTATATATCCTTTTCCCGGCCAATCCAAGTGTAAGGCCGTGGGGCCCACATGATTTTCTTGCCGTTTTGTTTCGAGCGAAAAAGTGCATCGAGGTTAACGGCGTTAAGAAAGCATCAAAAACACCTTGAGAATCCGCTTTCGATCTTTTTTACGTGCCATAACTTTCCGCAGCCCGTTTGAGGGTCAAAACGGCTGAATTTGAGCCCGAAAAATTGCGCCCCCTATTCACCGCCCATTATGGTTTCTGGGGCTTTCCGAAATGGTGCTATGGGCGACGTAGTTCCTCACGGTTCAAAAGTTATGAGGTTTCCAAGTTTAAACTCGTTTTAGGCTAAAAAAAAATTAAAAAATAAAAAGGGGTGCAACACGAGGACTTCCCGGGAGGTCACCCATCCTAGTACTACTCTCGCCCAAGCACGCTTAACTGCGGAGTTCTGATGGGATCCGGTGCATTAGTGCTGGTATGATCGCACCCGTCAGTACATCACTCTCGTTTCTATATATCCTTTTCCCGGCCAATCCAAGTGTAAGGCCGTGGGGCCCACATGATTTTCTTGCCGTTTTGTTTCGAGCGAAAAAGTGCATCGAGGTTAACGGCGTTAAGAAAGCATCAAAAACACCTTGAGAATCCGCTTTCGATCTTTTTTACGTGCCATAACTTTCCGCAGCCCGTTTGAGGGTCAAAACGGCTGAATTTGAGCCCGAAAAATTGCGCCCCCTATTCACCGCCCATTATGGTTTCTGGGGCTTTCCGAAATGGTGCTATGGGCGACGTAGTTCCTCACGGTTCAAAAGTTATGAGGTTTCCAAGTTTAAACTCGTTTTAGGCTAAAAAAAAATTAAAAAATAAAAAGGGGTGCAACACGAGGACTTCCCGGGAGGTCACCCATCCTAGTACTACTCTCGCCCAAGCACGCTTAACTGCGGAGTTCTGATGGGATCCGGTGCATTAGTGCTGGTATGATCGCACCCGTCAGTACATCACTCTCGTTTCTATATATCCTTTTCCCGGCCAATCCAAGTGTAAGGCCGTGGGGCCCACATGATTTTCTTGCCGTTTTGTTTCGAGCGAAAAAGTGCATCGAGGTTAACGGCGTTAAGAAAGCATCAAAAACACCTTGAGAATCCGCTTTCGATCTTTTTTACGTGCCATAACTTTCCGCAGCCCGTTTGAGGGTCAAAACGGCTGAATTTGAGCCCGAAAAATTGCGCCCCCTATTCACCGCCCATTATGGTTTCTGGGGCTTTCCGAAATGGTGCTATGGGCGACGTAGTTCCTCACGGTTCAAAAGTTATGAGGTTTCCAAGTTTAAACTCGTTTTAGGCTAAAAAAAAATTAAAAAATAAAAAGGGGTGCAACACGAGGACTTCCCGGGAGGTCACCCATCCTAGTACTACTCTCGCCCAAGCACGCTTAACTGCGGAGTTCTGATGGGATCCGGTGCATTAGTGCTGGTATGATCGCACCCGTCAGTACATCACTCTCGTTTCTATATATCCTTTTCCCGGCCAATCCAAGTGTAAGGCCGTGGGGCCCACATGATTTTCTTGCCGTTTTGTTTCGAGCGAAAAAGTGCATCGAGGTTAACGGCGTTAAGAAAGCATCAAAAACACCTTGAGAATCCGCTTTCGATCTTTTTTACGTGCCATAACTTTCCGCAGCCCGTTTGAGGGTCAAAACGGCTGAATTTGAGCCCGAAAAATTGCGCCCCCTATTCACCGCCCATTATGGTTTCTGGGGCTTTCCGAAATGGTGCTATGGGCGACGTAGTTCCTCACGGTTCAAAAGTTATGAGGTTTCCAAGTTTAAACTCGTTTTAGGCTAAAAAAAAATTAAAAAATAAAAAGGGGTGCAACACGAGGACTTCCCGGGAGGTCACCCATCCTAGTACTACTCTCGCCCAAGCACGCTTAACTGCGGAGTTCTGATGGGATCCGGTGCATTAGTGCTGGTATGATCGCACCCGTCAGTACATCACTCTCGTTTCTATATATCCTTTTCCCGGCCAATCCAAGTGTAAGGCCGTGGGGCCCACATGATTTTCTTGCCGTTTTGTTTCGAGCGAAAAAGTGCATCGAGGTTAACGGCGTTAAGAAAGCATCAAAAACACCTTGAGAATCCGCTTTCGATCTTTTTTACGTGCCATAACTTTCCGCAGCCCGTTTGAGGGTCAAAACGGCTGAATTTGAGCCCGAAAAATTGCGCCCCCTATTCACCGCCCATTATGGTTTCTGGGGCTTTCCGAAATGGTGCTATGGGCGACGTAGTTCCTCACGGTTCAAAAGTTATGAGGTTTCCAAGTTTAAACTCGTTTTAGGCTAAAAAAAAATTAAAAAAATAAAAAGGGGTGCAACACGAGGACTTCCCGGGAGGTCACCCATCCTAGTACTACTCTCGCCCAAGCACGCTTAACTGCGGAGTTCTGATGGGATCCGGTGCATTAGTGCTGGTATGATCGCACCCGTCAGTACATCACTCTCGTTTCTATATATCCTTTTCCCGGCCAATCCAAGTGTAAGGCCGTGGGGCCCACATGATTTTCTTGCCGTTTTGTTTCGAGCGAAAAAGTGCATCGAGGTTAACGGCGTTAAGAAAGCATCAAAAACACCTTGAGAATCCGCTTTCGATCTTTTTTACGTGCCATAACTTTCCGCAGCCCGTTTGAGGGTCAAAACGGCTGAATTTGAGCCCGAAAAATTGCGCCCCCTATTCACCGCCCATTATGGTTTCTGGGGCTTTCCGAAATGGTGCTATGGGCGACGTAGTTCCTCACGGTTCAAAAGTTATGAGGTTTCCAAGTTTAAACTCGTTTTAGGCTAAAAAAAAATTAAAAAATAAAAAGGGGTGCAACACGAGGACTTCCCGGGAGGTCACCCATCCTAGTACTACTCTCGCCCAAGCACGCTTAACTGCGGAGTTCTGATGGGATCCGGTGCATTAGTGCTGGTATGATCGCACCCGTCAGTACATCACTCTCGTTTCTATATATCCTTTTCCCGGCCAATCCAAGTGTAAGGCCGTGGGGCCCACATGATTTTCTTGCCGTTTTGTTTCGAGCGAAAAAGTGCATCGAGGTTAACGGCGTTAAGAAAGCATCAAAAACACCTTGAGAATCCGCTTTCGATCTTTTTTACGTGCCATAACTTTCCGCAGCCCGTTTGAGGGTCAAAACGGCTGAATTTGAGCCCGAAAAATTGCGCCCCCTATTCACCGCCCATTATGGTTTCTGGGGCTTTCCGAAATGGTGCTATGGGCGACGTAGTTCCTCACGGTTCAAAAGTTATGAGGTTTCCAAGTTTAAACTCGTTTTAGGCTAAAAAAAATTAAAAAATAAAAAGGGGTGCAACACGAGGACTTCCCGGGAGGTCACCCATCCTAGTACTACTCTCGCCCAAGCACGCTTAACTGCGGAGTTCTGATGGGATCCGGTGCATTAGTGCTGGTATGATCGCACCCGTCAGTACATCACTCTCGTTTCTATATATCCTTTTCCCGGCCAATCCAAGTGTAAGGCCGTGGGGCCCACATGATTTTCTTGCCGTTTTGTTTCGAGCGAAAAAGTGCATCGAGGTTAACGGCGTTAAGAAAGCATCAAAAACACCTTGAGAATCCGCTTTCGATCTTTTTTACGTGCCATAACTTTCCGCAGCCCGTTTGAGGGTCAAAACGGCTGAATTTGAGCCCGAAAAATTGCGCCCCTATTCACCGCCCATTATGGTTTCTGGGGCTTTCCGAAATGGTGCTATGGGCGACGTAGTTCCTCACGGTTCAAAAGTTATGAGGTTTCCAAGTTTAAACTCGTTTTAGGCTAAAAAAAATTAAAAAATAAAAAGGGGTGCAACACGAGGACTTCCCGGGAGGTCACCCATCCTAGTACTACTCTCGCCCAAGCACGCTTAACTGCGGAGTTCTGATGGGATCCGGTGCATTAGTGCTGGTATGATCGCACCCGTCAGTACATCACTCTCGTTTCTATATATCCTTTTCCCGGCCAATCCAAGTGTAAGGCCGTGGGGCCCACATGATTTTCTTGCCGTTTTGTTTCGAGCGAAAAAGTGCATCGAGGTTAACGGCGTTAAGAAAGCATCAAAAACACCTTGAGAATCCGCTTTCGATCTTTTTTACGTGCCATAACTTTCCGCAGCCCGTTTGAGGGTCAAAACGGCTGAATTTGAGCCCGAAAAATTGCGCCCCCTATTCACCGCCCATTATGGTTTCTGGGGCTTTCCGAAATGGTGCTATGGGCGACGTAGTTCCTCACGGTTCAAAAGTTATGAGGTTTCCAAGTTTAAACTCGTTTTAGGCTAAAAAAAAAAAAAAATAAAAAGGGGTGCAACACGAGGACTTCCCGGGAGGTCACCCATCCTAGTACTACTCTCGCCCAAGCACGCTTAACTGCGGAGTTCTGATGGGATCCGGTGCATTAGTGCTGGTATGATCGCACCCGTCAGTACATCACTCTCGTTTCTATATATCCTTTTCCGGCCAATCCAAGTGTAAGGCCGTGGGGCCCACATGATTTTCTTGCCGTTTTGTTTCGAGCGAAAAAGTGCATCGAGGTTAACGGCGTTAAGAAAGCATCAAAAACACCTTGAGAATCCGCTTTCGATCTTTTTTACGTGCCATAACTTTCCGCAGCCCGTTTGAGGGTCAAAACGGCTGAATTTGAGCCCGAAAAATTGCGCCCCCTATTCACCGCCCATTATGGTTTCTGGGGCTTTCCGAAATGGTGCTATGGGCGACGTAGTTCCTCACGGTTCAAAAGTTATGAGGTTTCCAAGTTTAAACTCGTTTTAGGCTAAAAAAAATTAAAAAATAAAAAAGGGGTGCAACACGAGGACTTCCCGGGAGGTCACCCATCCTAGTACTACTCTCGCCCAAGCACGCTTAACTGCGGAGTTCTGATGGGATCCGGTGCATTAGTGCTGGTATGATCGCACCCGTCAGTACATCACTCTCGTTTCTATATATCCTTTTCCCGGCCAATCCAAGTGTAAGGCCGTGGGGCCCACATGATTTTCTTGCCGTTTTGTTTCGAGCGAAAAAGTGCATCGAGGTTAACGGCGTTAAGAAAGCATCAAAAACACCTTGAGAATCCGCTTTCGATCTTTTTTACGTGCCATAACTTTCCGCAGCCCGTTTGAGGGTCAAAACGGCTGAATTTGAGCCCGAAAAATTGCGCCCCCTATTCACCGCCCATTATGGTTTCTGGGGCTTTCCGAAATGGTGCTATGGGCGACGTAGTTCCTCACGGTTCAAAAGTTATGAGGTTTCCAAGTTTAAACTCGTTTTAGGCTAAAAAAAAATTAAAAAAATAAAAAGGGGTGCAACACGAGGACTTCCCGGGAGGTCACCCATCCTAGTACTACTCTCGCCCAAGCACGCTTAACTGCGGAGTTCTGATGGGATCCGGTGCATTAGTGCTGGTATGATCGCACCCGTCAGTACATCACTCTCGTTTCTATATATCCTTTTCCCGGCCAATCCAAGTGTAAGGCCGTGGGGCCCACATGATTTTCTTGCCGTTTTGTTTCGAGCGAAAAAGTGCATCGAGGTTAACGGCGTTAAGAAAGCATCAAAAACACCTTGAGAATCCGCTTTCGATCTTTTTTACGTGCCATAACTTTCCGCAGCCCGTTTGAGGGTCAAAACGGCTGAATTTGAGCCCGAAAAATTGCGCCCCCTATTCACCGCCCATTATGGTTTCTGGGGCTTTCCGAAATGGTGCTATGGGCGACGTAGTTCCTCACGGTTCAAAAGTTATGAGGTTTCCAAGTTTAAACTCGTTTTAGGCTAAAAAAAAATTAAAAAATAAAAAGGGGTGCAACACGAGGACTTCCCGGGAGGTCACCCATCCTAGTACTACTCTCGCCCAAGCACGCTTAACTGCGGAGTTCTGATGGGATCCGGTGCATTAGTGCTGGTATGATCGCACCCGTCAGTACATCACTCTCGTTTCTATATATCCTTTTCCCGGCCAATCCAAGTGTAAGGCCGTGGGGCCCACATGATTTTCTTGCCGTTTTGTTTCGAGCGAAAAAGTGCATCGAGGTTAACGGCGTTAAGAAAGCATCAAAAACACCTTGAGAATCCGCTTTCGATCTTTTTTACGTGCCATAACTTTCCGCAGCCCGTTTGAGGGTCAAAACGGCTGAATTTGAGCCCGAAAAATTGCGCCCCCTATTCACCGCCCATTATGGTTTCTGGGGCTTTCCGAAATGGTGCTATGGGCGACGTAGTTCCTCACGGTTCAAAAGTTATGAGGTTTCCAAGTTTAAACTCGTTTTAGGCTAAAAAAAATTAAAAAATAAAAAGGGGTGCAACACGAGGACTTCCCGGGAGGTCACCCATCCTAGTACTACTCTCGCCCAAGCACGCTTAACTGCGGAGTTCTGATGGGATCCGGTGCATTAGTGCTGGTATGATCGCACCCGTCAGTACATCACTCTCGTTTCTATATATCCTTTTCCCGGCCAATCCAAGTGTAAGGCCGTGGGGCCACATGATTTTCTTGCCGTTTTGTTTCGAGCGAAAAAGTGCATCGAGGTTAACGGCGTTAAGAAAGCATCAAAAACACCTTGAGAATCCGCTTTCGATCTTTTTTACGTGCCATAACTTTCCGCAGCCCGTTTGAGGGTCAAAACGGCTGAATTTGAGCCCGAAAAATTGCGCCCCCTATTCACCGCCCATTATGGTTTCTGGGGCTTTCCGAAATGGTGCTATGGGCGACGTAGTTCCTCACGGTTCAAAAGTTATGAGGTTTCCAAGTTTAAACTCGTTTTAGGCTAAAAAAAAATTAAAAAATAAAAAGGGGTGCAACACGAGGACTTCCCGGGAGGTCACCCATCCTAGTACTACTCTCGCCCAAGCACGCTTAACTGCGGAGTTCTGATGGGATCCGGTGCATTAGTGCTGGTATGATCGCACCCGTCAGTACATCACTCTCGTTTCTATATATCCTTTTCCGGCCAATCCAAGTGTAAGGCCGTGGGGCCACATGATTTTCTTGCCGTTTTGTTTCGAGCGAAAAAGTGCATCGAGGTTAACGGCGTTAAGAAAGCATCAAAAACACCTTGAGAATCCGCTTTCGATCTTTTTTACGTGCCATAACTTTCCGCAGCCCGTTTGAGGGTCAAAACGGCTGAATTTGAGCCCGAAAAATTGCGCCCCCTATTCACCGCCCATTATGGTTTCTGGGGCTTTCCGAAATGGTGCTATGGGCGACGTAGTTCCTCACGGTTCAAAAGTTATGAGGTTTCCAAGTTTAAACTCGTTTTAGGCTAAAAAAAAATTAAAAATAAAAAGGGGTGCAACACGAGGACTTCCCGGGAGGTCACCCATCCTAGTACTACTCTCGCCCAAGCACGCTTAACTGCGGAGTTCTGATGGGATCCGGTGCATTAGTGCTGGTATGATCGCACCCGTCAGTACATCACTCTCGTTTCTATATATCCTTTTCCCGGCCAATCCAAGTGTAAGGCCGTGGGGCCCACATGATTTTCTTGCCGTTTTGTTTCGAGCGAAAAAGTGCATCGAGGTTAACGGCGTTAAGAAAGCATCAAAAACACCTTGAGAATCCGCTTTCGATCTTTTTACGTGCCATAACTTTCCGCAGCCCGTTTGAGGGTCAAAACGGCTGAATTTGAGCCCGAAAAATTGCGCCCCCTATTCACCGCCCATTATGGTTTCTGGGGCTTTCCGAAATGGTGCTATGGGCGACGTAGTTCCTCACGGTTCAAAAGTTATGAGGTTTCCAAGTTTAAACTCGTTTTAGGCTAAAAAAAAATTAAAAAATAAAAAGGGGTGCAACACGAGGACTTCCCGGGAGGTCACCCATCCTAGTACTACTCTCGCCCAAGCACGCTTAACTGCGGAGTTCTGATGGGATCCGGTGCATTAGTGCTGGTATGATCGCACCCGTCAGTACATCACTCTCGTTTCTATATATCCTTTTCCGGCCAATCCAAGTGTAAGGCCGTGGGGCCCACATGATTTTCTTGCCGTTTTGTTTCGAGCGAAAAAGTGCATCGAGGTTAACGGCGTTAAGAAAGCATCAAAAACACCTTGAGAATCCGCTTTCGATCTTTTTTACGTGCCATAACTTTCCGCAGCCCGTTTTGAGGGTCAAAACGGCTGAATTTGAGCCCGAAAAATTGCCCCCCTATTCACCGCCCATTATGGTTTCTGGGGCTTTCCGAAATGGTGCTATGGGCGACGTAGTTCCTCACGGTTCAAAAGTTATGAGGTTTCCAGTTTAAACTCGTTTTAGGCTAAAAAAAAATTAAAAAATAAAAAGGGGTGCAACACGAGGACTTCCCGGGAGGTCACCCATCCTAGTACTACTCTCGCCCAAGCACGCTTAACTGCGGAGTTCTGATGGGATCCGGTGCATTAGTGCTGGTATGATCGCACCCGTCAGTACATCACTCTCGTTTCTATATATCCTTTTCCCGGCCAATCCAAGTGTAAGGCCGTGGGGCCCACATGATTTTCTTGCCGTTTTGTTTCGAGAAAAAAGTGCATCGAGGTTAACGGCGTTAAGAAAGCATCAAAAACACCTTGAGAATCCGCTTTCGATCTTTTTTACGTGCCATAACTTTCCGCAGCCCGTTTGAGGGTCAAAACGGCTGAATTTGAGCCCGAAAAATTGCGCCCCCTATTCACCGCCCATTATGGTTTCTGGGGCTTTCCGAAATGGTGCTATGGGCGACGTAGTTCCTCACGGTTCAAAAGTTATGAGGTTTCCAAGTTTAAACTCGTTTTAGGCTAAAAAAAAATTAAAAAATAAAAAGGGGTGCAACACGAGGACTTCCCGGGAGGTCACCCATCCTAGTACTACTCTCGCCCAAGCACGCTTAACTGCGGAGTTCTGATGGGATCCGGTGCATTAGTGCTGGTATGATCGCACCCGTCAGTACATCACTCTCGTTTCTATATATCCTTTTCCCGGCCAATCCAAGTGTAAGGCCGTGGGGCCCACATGATTTTCTTGCCGTTTTGTTTCGAGCGAAAAAGTGCATCGAGGTTAACGGCGTTAAGAAAGCATCAAAAACACCTTGAGAATCCGCTTTCGATCTTTTTTACGTGCCATAACTTTCCGCAGCCCGTTTGAGGGTCAAAACGGCTGAATTTGAGCCCGAAAAATTGCGCCCCCTATTCACCGCCCATTATGGTTTCTGGGGCTTTCCGAAATGGTGCTATGGGCGACGTAGTTCCTCACGGTTCAAAAGTTATGAGGTTTCCAAGTTTAAACTCGTTTTAGGCTAAAAAAAAATTAAAAAATAAAAGGGGTGCAACACGAGGACTTCCCGGGAGGTCACCCATCCTAGTACTACTCTCGCCCAAGCACGCTTAACTGCGGAGTTCTGATGGGATCCGGTGCATTAGTGCTGGTATGATCGCACCCGTCAGTACATCACTCTCGTTTCTATATATCCTTTCCCGGCCAATCCAAGTGTAAGGCCGTGGGGCCCACATGATTTTCTTGCCGTTTTGTTTCGAGCGAAAAGTGCATCGAGGTTAACGGCGTTAAGAAAGCATCAAAAACACCTTGAGAATCCGCTTTCGATTTTTTACGTGCCATAACTTTCCGCAGCCCGTTTGAGGGTCAAAACGGCTGAATTTGAGCCCGAAAAATTGCGCCCCTATTCACCGCCCATTATGGTTTCTGGGGCTTTCCGAAATGGTGCTATGGGCGACGTAGTTCCTCACGGTTCAAAAGTTATGAGGTTTCCAAGTTTAAACTCGTTTTAGGCTAAAAAAAAAAAAATAAAAAATAAAAAGGGGTGCAACACGAGGACTTCCGGGAGGTCACCCATCCTAGTACTACTCTCGCCCAAGCACGCTTAACTGCGGAGTTCTGATGGGATCCGGTGCATTAGTGCTGGTATGATCGCACCCGTCAGTACATCACTCTCGTTTCTATATATCCTTTTCCCGGCCAATCCAAGTGTAAGGCCGTGGGGCCCACATGATTTTCTTGCCGTTTTGTTTCGAGCGAAAAAGTGCATCGAGGTTAACGGCGTTAAGAAAGCATCAAAAACACCTTGAGAATCCGCTTTCGATCTTTTTTACGTGCCATAACTTTCCGCAGCCCGTTTGAGGGTCAAAACGGCTGAATTTGAGCCCGAAAAATTGCGCCCCTATTCACCGCCCATTATGGTTTCTGGGGCTTTCGAAATGGTGCTATGGGCGACGTAGTTCCTCACGGTTCAAAGTTATGAGGTTTCCAAGTTTAAACTCGTTTTAGGCTAAAAAAAATTAAAAAATAAAAAGGGGTGCAACACGAGGACTTCCCGGGAGGTCACCCATCCTAGTACTACTCTCGCCCAAGCACGCTTAACTGCGGAGTTCTGATGGGATCCGGTGCATTAGTGCTGGTATGATCGCACCCGTCAGTACATCACTCTCGTTTCTATATATCCTTTTCCCGGCCAATCCAAGTGTAAGGCCGTGGGCCCACATGATTTTCTTGCCGTTTTGTTTCGAGCGAAAAAGTGCATCGAGGTTAACGGCGTTAAGAAAGCATCAAAAACACCTTGAGAATCCGCTTTCGATCTTTTTACGTGCCATAACTTTCCGCAGCCCGTTTGAGGGTCAAAACGGCTGAATTTGAGCCCGAAAAATTGCGCCCCCTATTCACCGCCCATTATGGTTTCTGGGGCTTTCCGAAATGGTGCTATGGGCGACGTAGTTCCTCACGGTTCAAAAGTTATGAGGTTTCCAAGTTTAACTCGTTTAGGCAAAAAAAAAATTAAAAAATAAAAAGGGTGCAACACGAGGACTTCCCGGGAGGTCACCCATCCTAGTACTACTCTCGCCCAAGCACGCTTAACTGCGGAGTTCTGATGGGATCCGGTGCATTAGTGCTGGTATGATCGCACCCGTCAGTACATCACTCTCGTTTCTATATATCCTTTCCCGGCCAATCCAAGTGTAAGGCCGTGGGGCCCACATGATTTTCTTGCCGTTTTGTTTCGAGCGAAAAAGTGCATCGAGGTTAACGGCGTTAAGAAAGCATCAAAAACACCTTGAGAATCCGCTTTCGATCTTTTTACGTGCCATAACTTTCCGCAGCCCGTTTGAGGGTCAAAACGGCTGAATTTGAGCCCGAAAAATTGCGCCCCCTATTCACCGCCCATTATGGTTTCTGGGGCTTTCCGAAATGGTGCTATGGGCGACGTAGTTCCTCACGGTTCAAAAGTTATGAGGTTTCCAAGTTTAAACTCGTTTTAGGCTAAAAAAAAATTAAAAAATAAAAAGGGGTGCAACACGAGGACTTCCCGGGAGGTCACCCATCCTAGTACTACTCTCGCCCAAGCACGCTTAACTGCGGAGTTCTGATGGGATCCGGTGCATTAGTGCTGGTATGATCGCACCCGTCAGTACATCACTCTCGTTTCTATATATCCTTTTCCCGGCCAATCCAAGTGTAAGGCCGTGGGGCCCACATGATTTTCTTGCCGTTTTGTTTCGAGCGAAAAAGTGCATCGAGGTTAACGGCGTTAAGAAAGCATCAAAAACACCTTGAGAATCCGCTTTCGATCTTTTTTACTGTGCCATAACTTTCCGCAGCCCGTTTGAGGGTCAAAACGGCTGAATTTGAGCCCAAAAAATTGCGCCCCCTATTCACCGCCCATTATGGTTTCTGGGCTTTCCGAAATGGTGCTATGGGCGACGTAGTTCCTCACGGTTCAAAAGTTATGAGGTTTCCAAGTTTAAACTCGTTTTAGGCTAAAAAAAATTAAAAAATAAAAAGGGGTGCAACACGAGGACTTCCGGGAGGTCACCCATCCTAGTACTACTCTCGCCCAAGCACGCTTAACTGCGGAGTTCTGATGGGATCCGGTGCATTAGTGCTGGTATGATCGCACCCGTCAGTACATCACTCTCGTTTCTATATATCCTTTTCCCGGCCAATCCAAGTGTAAGGCCGTGGGGCCCACATGATTTTCTTGCCGTTTTGTTTCGAGCGAAAAAGTGCATCGAGGTTAACGGCGTTAAGAGAAGCATAAAAAAAACCTTGAGAATCCGCTTTCGATCTTTTTTACGTGCCATAACTTTCCGCAGCCCGTTTGAGGAAGGCAATGAACTGAATTTGAGCCCGAAAAATTGCGCCCCCTATTCACCGCCCATTATGGTTTCTGGGGCTTTCCGAAATGGTGCTATGGGCGACGTAGTTCCTCACGGTTCAAAAGTTATGAGGTTTCCAAGTTTAAACTCGTTTTAGGCTAAAAAAAAAAAAAAAAATAAAAAGGGGTGCAACACGAGGTTCCCGGGAGGTCACCCATCTAGTACTACTCTCGCCCAAGCACGCTTAACTGCGGAGTTCTGATGGGATCCGGTGCATTAGTGCTGGTATGATCGCACCCCGTCAGTACATCACTCTCGTTTCTATTATTATCCTTCCCGGCCAATCCAAGTGTAAGGCCGTGGGCCCCACATGATTCTTGCCGTTTTGTTTC